>NW_025938794.1:0-63085 GCF_000764305.2 Hyalella azteca | reverse complement strand
GACTGCAGCCGATACCGACGGACGGTTTAGACAGGCTAGAGGGGCGAGGCACGGCAAATTGTGTGGGACTGCAGCCGATACCGACGAACGGTTTAGACAGGCTAGAGGGGCGAAGCACGGCAAATTGTGTGGGACTGCAGCCTATTCCGACGGACGGTTTAGACAGGCTAGAGGGGCGGGGCACGGCAAATTGTGTGGGACTGCAGCCGATACCAACGGACGGTTTAGACCGGCAGGCGCATGTCGAGGCAGCGCCTGATGCAGACACGGCAGTTCCAGGCTATTTAGAGATGCCTGGCGTTTTTTCTAATGGCTTATAGTCAGTTGCATACATTTTAAACGGTCCTTGGAAATTCTCTACTTTCGCCTGTATAACGATAATCATTTGTCATAAACTGAACGTCTCATAACAGAAATGACATTAAATAACACGTCATGACAAGAACGCAGATGACAACATAATCTGAAACTCTGCAGATGACAACATACACGTCATACACAGGACGTTTGTAGACGTAAACGTTATTATTAGGTTAAATGGTTATTATGGGATAGAATTTTTTATTATTGGATTATTTGCATTTAACAAACCTGAATTATTGAACTGACTTTATAAAATGGTTTCTGTAATCCAGCATATCCTATTCCTGATGCCAAGTGGTTTTTTAATAATATTATTATGCTAAGGAAGGAGCGCTTATCCAATAGGAGTGTACCAAGACCAACGCTGGACGGTTCCCTGTGGAAGAAACTAAAGCAGTAAAGATAAAGAAGACCTGACATTCGCTGCAAGTTGTCGGTCACAGCAGTGACTGTGCACTTAACTTAAGTCAAGCGCCAATACATGTCACATGGGAAAACGGCTGGCTTATAAGTTTCTAAAATGAATTTTACAATCAGAAAAATATATTTTTGATCTGGTAGGCTGTTCAGGATGAATGGATTTCTGTAGCGATTTCAACAGGAAAATGGGATAATTATAATTATTTACAGACTTCATGGTGCTTCAATATATTCAATCAAGAATAAATTTTGGTTGATGTATAGAAAAGCCATCAAGAAGATCCTAATAAAGCCTTTCATATCAGATTAGATTAAGTCTAACATCAGCTTGGTATCTTATTTTTTAGTTCACATCTCCTAGGGAAAAAATGGGAGCAATAATTTTCTTGCAACATTGCATTAACATTTAATCGGACACGATACAAATAAATTCTGTCAATTTAAACGGAACCTAAGATCTTCAAAATAGGCATTAATAACAAACAGGAAGTCTTTGAGTAAACAAATTAAAGTAAAAAACTTATTGTATGGACATAATGTGGCTCAACAGCAGTTTATTGTATTGGAAGCTGCCAGCCAATATTATTGATCTGCTTGGCATACTAGATCAGCTTTATTGACGCTTGTTGACAAATTATAGGCTTTTCATCGTTGGTTTTTCCAAAAATTGCCGGACGGGCTACGGCCTTCGCTGTCGCCGCACGCCGCCCCCAAAAACTCACCGGAAAAACTTGCTCGACTTCTTTTGACTTATCGGCAACTCGGCAGCCGCCGGGCACTCGGAAAACATCCATGAAATATGCGATGAAAATCATTGAATTTATGGAGAAATATTTGAATGACCTCGGTGAATCTGGACTGTTCGAATAATGTATGGCCAAATTTGGTTCAATTATTGGCGATAAAAATTTTTCCCAAATTGATTAATAAAATTGAATGTCAGGCCTCCTGAAATGGTGAAATTTATTTTTGATGCCCTTAAAAAATAGCGTGAGGAATAACTATGGATACTTCGCATGTTCAGTCTTTCAAAAAACTCAAATCTGTTAATACGCGTAGTTTTTTCTGTGGAGCAGCAGTTTGTGAAGCACATCTTAATCATACACAAATACTATCGCTATTCATATCAACTACCAATCCACACTTATATTATCACTTTTGATTATAGCTCATATAAAAATGCGAGTAGATTAAAAAAAGTGTGAGGAAATAGCGTAATGAGATTGCAAAATATCAATCTGGTCACGAATATGTATACCGATGAAAATGATATCCCGGGTACGGAAATATATTTTAAAAATTACAATTAGAGCAGTAGCATAACAAAGTTAAAACGGAAGCCGGTTTTAAGAGTAGTAGATGCTTTGAACGCCAGGTCGTACAGATCGTACGGAGCCCTCGAGATCTGAGGACTGCCGTCAAAGGGCCTTTGAATTACATTGTTAGGACAAAGACCCCGGCCTCCGCTGTACTACGTCATGATCATCACAATACCGTTCTTCAAAGCCGATCATGCACTGGATTAGTTTACTTTAATTCGGCCTAAAAACATGTTTGTCTAATAAGAAACGTACAACTTCATTTCTGTTTGCAGTGAATATGTAATGAAGAAGCTCGCGAGTATTTCTATTGATACAAAATTTGAAAAAAAATTAACAATGATTCAAAAATTATTTTCATTAAACGAAAATTCAAACAATGACTCAAAAATTCTTTTCATTAAACGCGTAAAATAATAAAGGTACAATTTTCTTTCCCTTGGCAATGAAAATTGAGACGATCGACCTGCTGGCAATTGCTACCTTCCCGAATGTTTCGTAACTAAGTTCCGACGTAATCGGACCCTGATCTTATCTTCCCTGCAGAGCACACTTAACAATTGAGGTTCCATGATAATTATCGTTTATTTCAGGGATAATCTTTGATCTACGGCAGATCAAGGCGAGGCAGGAACACGAAACGGTAATTGCCATCGTCATCAAAATGCTCGCACTGCGCCCAACGTCGGCCTCAGTTTCTGGTGCTCACTTTAGGCGAGCGTTTGCGTCTCTGTGGGGTTTCGAAAACTCTTACTCTTCCATATATAGACTTTAAAAATAAAGTGAGTGGCATGATCACATTGAAAAGTAGTATATTCTGGTATCTGCCTATATGTAAATAAGAGAAATTCATTTGTAAATGAAACTCAGTTATCAATGAAATCAAGATACTTATGACAAATTTTCATTGAAGATTGGTAATGATTTCAATTAATGAATGGTATATTGATACATTTTTCCAGCTATTTATTATGACATTTGCTTGGCAATTACTTCCAGCGTCAATTCATATTACGATATTTTTAGTTACTCGCCCGTGTAATTTTATTGAAAACTTTCCTTCCGAAAAACTTATTTCCATTCTAGACAATTGCGGGGGATTTTTTCCTCCGCTGATGGAGAATTATTCTCAACTCATAGACCGTTCAGAAATCGAAGCAACTGCAATTCAAGTGGCAAGAAAATGTTCCAGAATTTTTCGTAGTAACGCAACATTAATTCAAAAATTTAACCACAGAATTTTACCTGAATTAAAAAAAATCATCATGAGCCGAAATGAATAATTACTCCACCAACCAAAAAATACTCGAACTTCTTTGCTAATTTCACGGAACTCCTGGCAAAAATCTCGACGCTGGAGATCAAACGTGGACGAGGATAAAAGTAGAAGAAATCCTGTCGGTCCATCTCCGTTCCAAGTCAATTAATTTGCAACTTGTGATAATGATAGCGAGACTCTGATTGTCATCAATGGTTAAAGTTTGGTCGTTTGTCCTCAAGTTCACTTATTCTCAGTCGCTGTAAAAACAGACGCACGCGGCCGCAGATAAAAGCCGACCCATGACAGCAAGCTGACTCGTCGCTTGTATGTCGTTCTCATCATGGGTGAGCTAGTATAAGGTTGACCCATGAGAAGCTCATTTTTGCGGATGTAGTTCGTTGTTCGCTTTTAACGTTATTGACTCAGTGACGTCACGGGCATTAACCAATCACCGAAATGCGATCAAACCAGTACACCAATCCGTCATGGGAATGACGGGTTTGTTTACGTTTCTCGATCTCAGTGACGTAACAAGAAAGCTGAACTGAAAGACGGAAATCCTCGTGGGTCAACCTCATATAGTTCAACCATGGTTCTCATAGCCTGCAAATTGTCGTTCACCAAAAAATGAAAAAGTGAAAATGTGGAGAGTGGGAACTGCATATATTTGAATATTAATCATCACTGTATCAGTGAAATAACGAAAGAAGCTACATGAATTGCTGAAATTTTACGCGATCACAAAATTCAGTTTGTTGCTCAGCACTAATATTATTGAAATAATTCAATGAGCTCAATTAACCTTCCATTGGCTAGTTCGTCCTTCAAGCTCAACACGCGTATACACGAAGAATGTATTTTATAGTAAAAAACTGTAGTTTTTTACAAGGTTATTGGCTTAATTAACAAGCGCGCCTTGATCGCTTCATAATTTCAATGGTTGCTCAGGGAAGCTGCTTGACTGCGACCCTCATAATTACCACGTCGCCGGAGTGCTTCTTTGCCGAGTCAAAGTCGACTTGTGTTTTGATGGTCTATTAAACTTAATTATTTTGCTCTACCTTGACCGAGTGGTCATTAAAATTTTAAATTGACTAATCAGCGATCAATTTGAACAAAATTGCCAACTGTATGACGCAGTATAGATATTTTAGTTCCGATTATCGAAGGCTCTATTGTTGTTTTTTGTGGCACAACAGTGTATCTCGTAAATATTTGTTACTTTCATTGGCATTCGATCTTTTAGTGTCAACCGTCTGAGAATTGTAAGATGTTAATAATATATGTCAATAAAGTCTTATATTTTACATAAGCATTGGGTTCTGTGAACATTATTCAGTGTTAAGTCTACATTCTGAAGTACAATATCGAATTCTGCTGTACAGAAATGGATTTTCCTCGAAATGACGCTAATAAAGAAGCTAATAATAGCGATATTTAACTGAGTGAGATGAGGACAAGAATGGCTGCTCTCTCTGTATTTCAGTTCGTCCTGAGACTCAAAGATGTTCCTTATCTTGCTAAGAGAAGGACTGACCAATAATTAAAACCAATAAACATTTTCTAACTAAATCAAATCGTGATTCTATTTAATCCTCAATTATTGTACCATATATAGTTGCGCACTGGTTCTAGTAGCAATGCTTGCTGGATTCCCTGCATGTATAAAAGAATTTATTATGTAAACGAAATAATTATAAACTCATATTAAATTAAAGTTTAAATTCAACTACATTCAACTACATCTTTTTTCAGCTGTCTTCCAGAATATTTATTTCTCTGATCCCGTGAAATTATGAGCTTACCAAAAGTTGGTCTGAATCTCATGGTAATTGTACATTTTGTTGGAAATGTATTACGAACTCGAGGCAACAAATAAACATGAAAATCTAAGGAAACGCATTATACCAAAAAAATAATTGCAAAATTTACGAATATCAAACAGTAATATCCATTTTACAGAACCTAGGGAGAATAAAGAACACTCTTCGTAACCTAACCCTTGCATCCGTTTGTCGTGACATCTATCAGGCGAATTGAGCTCTGATCACAAAGAACCTATGCAGGAAGGACATGGGGGACAACTCTACATCCTCAATAAACAAATAACCTATACAGACTGAAGCATGAAGCGAACTCCAAGCATCGACAGAATTATAGTGAATACAAGAGGTTCGTATCTAACTGAAAAATCTTCAATATTCTTGCGGCTAAGCGGTGGCGTGCACACATTCGTATCAGTGAATTATTCGAGGGCGGGGAAGAATGTATTCAGATCGCATCTTAAGACGTCATCGCCTTGCGTATCTCGGGAATAAATTCTTGTTTGGACGCACGGACGATCGTTCAACTTCCCTGAAGTACTTGGAACGAGATTGCATCGGACAGAAATATGAGGAAATTTCTCAAATTTACCTATACTAAATAATCGGCAGATTTTTGGACGGTGACCGTTGGCCTCCTTATGGCCTCAGATAAGCCGGCGAAAATTTTTGAGGAAGACAACTGTGCGAAAGGAAGAGTAATGACACTGTAATGTTATCAATTCGACGAAGACTCTGCGAAAACGCGTTGAAGAATCGCTGGTACCACACATAATAACAGACCCACTTCAATATAAAACAGTGTTTCTCATCAATGTGATATTAGACAGAAATAAATGATAACAATAATAATAAGAAAAATGCATTGATTCAAAATATGGATAGAAAAGTAAGAGCACACTATCCAATTTCTAGCCCAAGATGTCCTTCACTGTCTGATGTAGGTTGCAGTTTTAAATATGTTGGATATAGGATTAAATATTCTTCCTGAAATAATGATATTTAAATTTTCTGACGGACTCGCCTCCCATTAGCAGCTTTTTCTACACTACGGACTTGGAAGCGACCATGACCGCAGGCTGGCTTCATTTTTACCATTGTAAAAATTGAATAATCTATTATATACTAGAAGATGAGTCCGACGTTGCCCAAGCTTGATAATTCCTGCTATTTTGGAATCCTGTAATCCTGAATCCCCTTATTCCCGCTACCCCAAATTCGGTTATAATGATAAAACTCTTACGTTCTAATTGAATATGGGCTTCTCCACTCCCACATTTTATATAGAAGATAAATGAGTCTCATTTTACTCTCGTTAAGAAATAACGATTTGGGTTTTTAATATTAATCTATCTTTCTCAATTACAAAGCAAATTTCAGTTCTTGATCCAATACATTCCTATTCTCTCACTACATAGGAAATAAATTCCAGGTCTACGTAATACCCCGATAAGCTAAGCATTGCTTATACTACACGCCCGTACAGCCCTATATATATTTGTTGTCTAGGCTTCAATCAAACCCTCCCCCTTCAAAAAAAAAATTTTGTCGAATATCTACAAGATTTGTGAAAGTTTGGGCGTTTGTTTGAAGCCTGGCATCGTATAGATATATATGTTTTATATTCGAGAGCGTTTCCACGATACCAATCGTATCGAATTTTACCAGGACCTGAAATTTTGTTTTTGGTGATGGAATCAAGCGGCCCTGTAAAACGGTCAGTTGAGGGTAGAAATCAAAAGGTGGAATTTGACTTGCAATTTTTTCTATAAATTCAGGGTAATCATTAACGGGTTGAAATTTTGAAATGAAGAAAAAGGATGTTGATAAAGAGGACGTGAGTGGCAAAAAAATGTTACGCATCGCGTGGTGCTCAAGTGAGCAGCAATGCAATCATCATATTATTTAATGATAAATGTTTTGATATTGCAACACTTCAGCTCATGTGTATATATTAAACTAATTGAACGATTTGATGACTTCTTTTTAGATTTCGCTCTATATGTATGTGAAAAAAACGACAAAATCCTCTGTAATGTTGGCCAAATCGTCAAGGAAGCAAGTTATATTCAAGCTAGACGGCCCAGTTAACGCGCTCACTCCGACGCCTGCGTTTAACGGCCGCGAGGTCGGCCAGCGTTTAGGACAAGGCGTCTGCCTGAGGCGCGTGATGGTCACCGAGCTACTGCCTGGTATGGGGCAAAAACGTGTGTGAATTTAGTTGATGTGAAGGGCTTAGGTTAATTTTTTCAAAATTTTATAAGTGGGCTGCAGTAGGGACAGTAACTAAGATATTTTAACTTTTGTAGTTAAGATACACTATTATATGTGATTAAGAGACATAGAGGACAAAGTGGTTGAGTGTGGACAGAACCAGACATCGGCAAATCTCATCGCTGATGAAGATACAGACAGTAAAGCTTGAACCCCTTAACATTTCCGAAGAATGTCTTGCTCCTGGGGTCGATATGGTCTACAAATCCTGTAGAATTTCACCTTCGAACTACGACAGAAAAACAAACCACCTGCACGGCAAAAACTGCTACCGAAACTCCTTTGAGCTTTCGCACAACCAAAAGTTATGATTGGATCGTTGTAACTTAGGTTAGGTTGCGTGCGTTCTTTCTCAAACCGAAGGACTGCATAACTGTAAGCTGGGCTGCTTATATATGGAATCTTCAGGCGACTTGCCGTGCAATATAGTTACGAGTACCACAAGCAAAGAAAAATCTAGTGTATCTATAATAATATTCCATGGCAAGAGTAATCTAGGAATGGACAGCATGCCGAAATATTAATTACAAACTTATGAAACAACAGAAAATGGAATTTTAAATTCGTCAATTTAGTTTAGAATTTACGGGATGAATGAGAATGGCAATCATTGAGAGATTGTTGTGCTGCATTAAGCCTGAATAAACCTATTATCATATTAGAATATTTTAATAGGTATGATAAGGTGAATAAATTGCAAGGCTGATATGCATATTTTGTGTCCAGTGTGAGTGAGAAGCAAAATTATTGTTTATTTGCTACTTTTGATAATGCCTTGGACCTTAAGAGTATGTTTACGTCTAATGTTCCGATTTTCACGTCACGTAAATCATAGACCGCGCGTTTATGAAAGAAGTAC
Source organism: Hyalella azteca (assembly GCF_000764305.2). NCBI lineage: Eukaryota > Metazoa > Arthropoda > Malacostraca > Amphipoda > Hyalellidae > Hyalella > Hyalella azteca. The sequence goes on along the minus strand of NW_025938794.1, from coordinate 54,766 downwards.
GTGTGAATGGCAGCTTGGTTGTGCGTATGTATTTTTTATTCGCTAGAATAATTGCTTCGAAGAATCGATGATAATTAACGTTTGTAAATGATCCGGTGTATTTACTATCATGAAGAGAAGTTAGAGTGTCTCTATGACCCAGGCAATTAATGTTAATGTCAATCATCTAATTCGGCCAATCATTAGGTCATCTAATTCAACCAATTGTTGCCAAGAGAGATGAAAATAAAAATTTTGAAGATTTTTGTTAGTTTCATTAATTAATAAACTATTAATAATGATGCATGAATTATAAATTATAATCATTAACAACTTATTAATAAATATGACTGGGCAAAAACATTTATTTACTGTGGAGAGATCGACGGAGATGGTTCGTACTAGAAGTCTGGCATATCACTTCTTATTCGGGATACATTTAAGACTCTGAACTACTTCGAAATTAAGTCTTGCTATGACAACATATGTGTGAGTGAAATAAATAGTATAATGTGTGACTTGAAGCTCTCACAGAGAAGAGTAATAAGAACACGGATTCATGATCAAATGAATTGGTTAATTTCTTCGCCCTCGGGACGGAGGCGACATTACATAGGACTTTGTTATTAAAGGAACGTCATGAATGCAGTAAATTGCGAATATCTTATGCGATATATAGTAATAAAATTAAAATAGTTCAAGACACATTCACCAAATGACAGTAATTCTATGAAACAAAAGAGATCTGAATCCTGAACACTCACTAATTCAAGTCCACATGAAAAATGGGTTATAATTGGGATTGAATATGTTAGCAAATATTGTAAATTTTACCAACCTATATAACATTTTTGAACAGATTACCAAACTGTTGTATGCGGTACGCATACAACAGTTTGGTTCCATCATCATAACCCATTCACGGTATGAATGGGTCTCACATGTGGTACTGAAAAATTTCCCGTGACATAAACTAATTCAAGTCAGCAATGTTTTTCTTCTTAGAAACCTTAACTGCACAACACAAAATAAACTGACAACTATTTTCTACTGCTACCACTTGACGCCACCTGTTGCTAGCGGCCTAGTGTTAAATTTGAACATTAGATTTATTCAGCATTTCTGCGGGTATCAGTAGAAAATTCACGTATATGGATAAAATGTAACTAATGTGAACGACGATATATCGTTCACAAGCTTATATCTTCAGCTGGTTAGCTTCGTTTTTAATTTTCTTATTAATAACACAAAATTATCATCAGGATTAATAATGAATGTTCAGGGCGACTGTAGCTGCATGCGAGACATGTGCTTCCGTGCTATTGTAGGGAATTTTGTCTGGGAGTGAGGCATAGAGAATACTTTCATTTCACTTCTGTTGTGTCCTGGGGATCGATCGGTACAGTTATAGTTATGGTTATGGCCTTAAAAGTGGCAGCTGTTAACTTCAGATCTTGTTTACGGCTCTTGTCTCGCAGTGAGCCCTCTCCCTGAATGGGCTGAGAGTTCTCGCCGCCTTAAGTACCTTCATAAGAATGTACCATTAATTGAGCGTCTGTTTCAAGTATCATAATTTGTTGAAATAAATAGTTTTAAGACCCCAATGTTGAACCGAAATAGTGTCTTTTATTGACAATCGTTGAGGTACTTTTAGATAAGTTAATGACTGGCGTTTCGCCCTGCGTGACCAAGCATTGATGATCAGGACAAGAAAGTGTCCGGGCACACTGTTAACAAATAATAGTCATTAATTTGCATGGTTATCGGTACACCGTTGTACCTGATGGTCCGCGAGAACTGTACGGGATTCTTCAGTGGTACTTGATGACAAAAAGTTTGGGAAGCACAGCTCCAGAAACGAGCTCGAGACGGAGTCGACAACTTCTCATTAGATTGGCTCGGCTTTCAAGACTGGACCGTTATTATTGTTCTTTAATTGCCGGCTCTATTGAGAAGACCAGAAGTGTTGTTCACGATGCGTGCTTTCGGGCTGTCATCAAGGTACTCGTTGTCTCTTCTCTATTAAATTACGACCCGAGAAGCCAAAATTTAGCTTTAATAACACTTCAGTTAAAACTTACGACCAAAATTAATTTTACATCCTGACTCGTGTAAGACTCTTGCTCAGTTCTGTAAAAGCCAAATAATACCGGCACACAAATGGGTGACACTATTACATACTTTTTACTGTTGCGAAGTGTTCTACAAAGACTTAATGCGGAGAGATTTCTGGCACTGACAATTGCACTAGGTTTCATTTCTTACATTTAAAAAGTTGATTCAGATTTGTTTTGAAAAATGTACAAGCAAATTTGCCATCGAAAAGTTCACAATTGCGATTATTGCGAAGCAACCTAATTTATCCAATTATTCATGTCAGTGGGAAGGAGAAGGATTGAATATTCTCTTTTTTCTTTTGTTTCTGAGAGACTAAAAGATCTGAAAACACAAAATGTAAAAAATATGGATTTTATTCGTATGTCCGGTGTCTACCAGGCGTCTCATTCTATATATATATATTCATTGCAATTATTTTCTATGACTTACATTAAAAACCTAATTAATGCTTTTAAATTAAGATGTAGAGCCATGAAATATATAAAAATTTACAAAAAACTCGAATCTCTGAGAGTCTATGATATATTTTTATGCATCAATTACCTAATCATGCCAATTCTAATGCATGCACAAGTTGAAACACCAAATCGTAGTTGTTCGCAGCGAAACGAACGCATTCAAGGCACCAAATACGCGGAAGCAATCAAGTGCTCGTAAGGCACGCTGTAATCCCTCACTGAACGCATATGCTTTGAATTTTAAAAGCAGATTAGATAGCGCAAATTTCGCTGACAAACGAAACCCAGGAAGTCAACTGTAGCGGGTCGGGGGTTGAAACTAAATAATGGAACTCAAACTCCGAAGAAAACTCATAAGTCGGTGCGACCCATCAGCTTGGCTTTAGTAAACAAATGCCGTCAGATTTCGACCTTCCCGGCCACGCTGTTTGACGTTATTCTACTCTTAATTGAGGCAATATAAAAGCATTTTCAGATTTTATTCCTTATTTTGTCAATTTAAAATGCCTTTTGCGTTTCTAAGAAGTCAACTGTCAGAAGTTGACAGTTTCATATAAGTTGCCGCTCCTGAGGCAACGAATTAAAGTCGACCCGAGGTGCCATTGTAATAATTCCAAACTAAGCTAAACATCAACAGTGCATTAAATGCAGATTCATCCAGCAAGAATAGAATAAAAAAATCATGACAGAAGGACCAACTGAATGAGAACTTTTACCGGTGTTTTTTTTGTAAGGGCAATTTAGGCGGCGCCTTTTTATTTCGATAAATTAAAGGGGCAAATATGAAAAGTGCCCTAATTTTTATGTGGCAGAACATAGACGCAATTTCTTGAGTAGCTATTACATGAAATTGGAATTTGCTCACCTGGCTCTATTATTAGAAAAATTTAAACCTTTAATTAGATCGCTCAATTTTTTTTATTTGTTTACGCAATTGCCCGGTCTTATGAAAGTCCTGATGGGTTTGATATAATTTTAATAAAGAATACAGGAAATGGATAACGATTGAATGAATAGAAATATAACACGTACGGCTTCATCATATATAAATTTGCTGATTTGCGAGTGAAAAGTTATCATTATAGCGTGAAACTTAGTGAACAATTGGAGGACTTTTCGTGAAATAGAGATATGAACAGATATCAAGAACTGACTAAATAGAAATTACATAAGAGTAAATTATTGTCGTTCACTATTAAAAACATCAATCTTCTTCACATTATCATATCCGTAGCACACATCAGAATCATTTATAACCCGCGCCTTCTCTTCTTTAACAGTTGAAACAGAAACAGGATCCATGCAAATATTCACAGTGAAAACTGATCGTGATTTTACTGAATAAGTATTTCAAATTAATACCCTGTGTTCATTAACACGTGCGAACATCGAAAACTACTGAGAACATTTCAGTTATTCATTTCCTTAATAATCTTTACTTTCTAAATGGTAACTTCATACAAGAAGTAATGACAAACAGTTCTGTAAAAAACTGCATCATGTGCAAATGCTGATAACGTATATAAGAGGCACCGCTTCTTTTTCAACGTGAATAAAAACATCGTTAACCACGAACAAATTTGCTGGAAGAGTCTTGTGCTAAACTGTTACTGCAGAGCAGCTATTTAGGAGAGTAATCTTAACAAGCGCCAAGTCTATATCGTTGTTCCAATATCATAGAACCTCGTGCGATCATTTTAATGAAGCTCAAGAGAAAAGGATAATTTAAAACTTGATGTAATTTACTGACCAAACTTCATTTCGTTATGTTGCCTTCATTGCACCTACGCCATTGTTGGCTCAGGATGGATCCAGATCAAGCCATTGTTGTTGAAGATGATGAAACCTATCATCATCTTGAATTCTTTTATGGTGTTACAAGATTCATAAAAACTTAAGGGATTGAGGGAGTGCGAAACTGAATAGTGTAGGTAATATTGACGGTATTGGATGTTTGTACGTGAGGTGTCGCTACAGTGTAATTTTATTTCGCAACAGTGTAAGGAATGTAAATGATTGTTATTTATATATCGGAGTATTGATTGTATAATTTGTTTATAGTCCGGAATTTTAAATTTTCATTTTAGTTTAGAGTTTACGGAAGGCTAAGTGCGGAAGGAGGAGGTCATGAGATTATTCTGATGTGGAAATTCAGAGCGGAGCTATGTGCAGTGTTAGGATGTGAATATGAATGTGAATAAATTTGATGCGGAATAGATTTATGAATATTTAAAGTTTGTATGTATTTTAATGTTTGTTTACTATAAGTTATTTATCTATTTTTATTTGGTTCTTTTATAGGAAAGCCTCATATCGGAGAGTTACACTCAAAATGGAAAGTTAAACTCGAATGGAAATTTAGCCACAAATCGGAGAGTTAGATTCATGTGGAGATAAAGCCATAAGAGCTAAAGCACCAAGATGAAAGCCATGAAGTGAACTTGCTAGTATCATTCTTTATTATTTATTTGTTTACTTGAAAGTGTGGTGTAATAAAGTGTTTTAATCATCGTGCATTAAACAGTAAACCTATGCGATCATGAAGGCTCGTTGGTGGTTCAGAGAGCCCCAACAACAGTGAAGTCCATTTCGATATGAATATATATTATCTGTTTTGCAAAACTTTAGAGGATGAAAGTGAGAACGATTGAAAATTACTCTTCATAAAAAGATCTTTATTCTAACTTTTCGTGAACGCATAAAAATTCAATACGAACTTTCTCCCGAGATCAGAGTCTTCTTCTAAAAACTTTCACAGGTTAAATAAAATAAAATATCCTGTGCATACCTCAAATTCCAATGAGAAATAACTAACGTTAGTCTGCTTTCCTTATTGATAATATTTTAATATATATTATATATATAAACATATAACCTATTTTGTATATTATATATAAAATAGATATATTTTCTGACATATGTTAAAAATAAACGATTTCTATAAAAGCCTAAATGTTGTCATTTAACCGGTCAATTTATTTTTGCTCTGCCTGCCATTGGCGCGCGCAGCCGCCGTAAGCCGTCGCCCATTTCATTGAATTTTATTGGTCATTAGCCTCATTAATGTAATTGAAATAATAGACCGATGAAGTAGATCGTGATCATAACACATCATTATTATTTGGTCATTGTAGCCTCATTAATGTAACAGAAATAATAAACCGATGAAGTAGATCGTGAACATAACACATCATTATTTGGTCATTATAGCCTCATTAATGTAACAAAAATAATAGACCGATGAAGTAGATTGTGAACATAACACATCATTATTTGGTCATTATAGCCTCATTAATGTAATGGAAATAAAAGATCGATGAAGTAGATCGTGAACATAACACATCATTATTATTTGGTTATTAGCCTTATTTTTGTAGTAGAAATAATAGACCGATGAAGTAGATCGTGATCATAACACATCATTATTACTATACATAACATATTAACATAGCAGTTCATCGTATTTCTATAGAAGTGATAGCCAATTGTCGTCCATCACAAATTATCGCGACCATATACAGAATGACGGAAATTAAAAAATCTGGGACAATAAACGCTGGCCTCATTTAATGCATGAATAAATTTTATTCAAGGCGTTGCATGACTGCAAAATATAGTTAAATTACTTACAAATTAAATGTCATTCTATAAAAATATCTCGTATAACCTCGAACTCAAAATGTCTGCTACATCCCCCTCAGGATTTCAAATGATATTCCATAACACTTGAGGGAACGAGCGCCATAATTACAGACAAGTCCTTCTAGATAACACTTTTAGGAGCGGAAACTGCAAATTGAAACTTGCGCATGAAATAAGTGTCACCAGCCGGGGTTGAGTAAATAAAAAAATCATTAGACGAAATAAAAGCTCTGATCGTGCGAATAGACGCATTCCTGGTCGAAGCTAAATTTTCTGATGTTCAGTGCCCTATAAAAACTCAATAATGACACATTTTATGATGAATTTAATAGTGGTATAGCCGGATGTTAGAGAATCATTATTCATCGCAAACAAATAGTTAAAAAGTTCGTATGGCCAGCGCACTGAAGCTGCTAGGAAGGGACCAGTCTTAGCCTTACAGAGAGCATATATGAGTGAAGGTACGTAGAATATGTGAACGCGACAACGAACTCTTAAAATACGAAAAAGAACTAATGTACTACGAAGGCTAGGACATGTAATAGACGTTGCAAAAACGAACACGCGTAATAAGAAAGCTAGCACCTGCAATAAGAAGACTAGAACGAGTAATTCGAAAAAAGCATGTGCAATACGCAGACAAGCACGTGTAATACGAAGTCGAACTCGTTCGTTATGTTGTGTGAATTTTGCGTCCATTGAACTCATATGGCACAAATATTCTAGCCATTGCCTTCCGCTATACTACTATAACAGATGATGGACCGCCAACCAAAGCAAAATGCAAGGCTTTTCATCCTATTATCATGCCGATTAAAACATTTAATTTTAGTGACGAAACCTATGTTCCATCGAACCCTCAATACCAAATACCCATAAATATTTAACAACATCACTTCATAAACATCTTAGGCTATTTCTGTCATCGCTACAAAATTCAATGCCAAATAAACGATTGGAAAACTTCAGGAGCTTATCACATTGTTTAAATTGCTGAACGTTTGCATCTGAACGCTCCAGATATTTTATATGAACAACGACTGCAAAGCGTTTTGCGCGCATGCGAGTTCTCTTGAGTTAGGAGCATCGTTGGTGGAAGAGGACAGCCAGATCGGCGCAAGGACCTGCAGTGCAGAAACCTTCAAGCCCCAATCGTCGTTGTGAAACAAACCTTACGATCAACTATGACCTCCGGAGCAGCGCAAAACCTTCTTAAATGTGTCATGCAAATTTCTTGCTTTGAACGTCGTTCACATTGATCTTTTCAAATACCTTCTTCCCTACACAACGCAATATTACTCCGACACAACATGTGCGACACAAAACAATATTATTGCTAACAAAGACTATGTTATTCTATTAATCCATTGCTAACTACCGCTATTAGGACAAGGCAGTAAGCGGTCTTCAGCTCACAGCTTAAAATGAACGCAAAATCTGCTCGGCAATTTTCTACAATACAAAATGTGCTTTCGTGCTTTCCAAAATCATCAAAAAATAAAAAATGAGTTAGGACAGGCAATGAAGATGGGAAGAAGTTTCCTCGCCGTTTCATGAGCAGAATTCAAGGCTTTGGTCTGTCATGGGTGACATAAGGATGTGTCTGAATGAATACAGCGTTACAGATGATATTTGGAGTCGCCTGTATTTGTTCAGGAACAAAACACGGGGATCCCGGGAACATTGATATTCAGGTATTTCTGAAAATGTACTCATTCAATTTTTTCATGCATTAGCAATAATCACTTATTGTCACCTTGCATTTTGGTTGAACTCGAGTGACCGGAGCACAAAAATTCCTACGGGCAATTCTGAAAATATCTATAACGTAGTCAGAGTCACCGCGATAAAACAAATCTTATTATTACTACAAATCTAAAGTAGGGGAATTATTCTGCTCTTGTTTACGATGAAATTTATGGAAAAACAAACATAGTTCTATCCATCAAGCTCTAGTAACAGCGGCATTGTATAAATTGCTTTCACACTGGCAGATCAAACGCCAGAACCGGAATATTCATCTGTAAACTTAGAAATAATCGTTAACTATTGATCACCCTAGAACCCTTATCGGGCTATGACGTTAGTACTCTAAACATCGCATCAAGAGTACAATAATTTGAGTACACTGCACACACTACATGTTGCTAGCTTCACCTTTGACCTCTCATCGACGCAGTTATGATGATTACGCCCGATGTTGGTGCTTTGAACAAAAATTTTTTGAGGCAAAAAATATCGGAACTTTTGTAAAAATGTTTAGAAACCACTCTTTACTTACTTATACTGGAATAAATTTTTCGTCAGAATTTCGAATCAGAAATCAATTAAAATTTCAGGTATGCAGCCAAATAGTATTGAAAGTATTACTACATTTATTTGCATAAAATCGCTTTAAACTGCGGGCTTTCCACAATTAGTTGCGTTTCATATTATTTTATTAAATAATCCAGCAATTGGGACACAAAATTAGCACGCAGGTGCCGAGAGCAATAGAAGGAACTTTCAGTTCCACCGCCTGCGACGCTCTTAAAGCTGAGGCGGCCGAGACATCGCAAGAAGATGTGGGCAACACGACGCTGTCTACGCGAGCGCTTCAGCCACACAAACACTGCGGCAGCGATCAACTTAATTGTCGTCATGCTCCGGTATCTGCTCATACTTCGCAGTTTGCTTTATTCATTTTACTGAACGTGATGACGTAATTCCCTCAATTAATAAATATTTAAAAATACAGAATTATAACGAAAAAGTTTTCTTTTTGCGAAACCTCGGAAAGGATTACAATTGCCTAGAAAAAGTCGATCGTCGAGGAGGCCTCGATTTGCTGATCTATCACGTTGGCCGCGATTGCTGATTTGGCCCGAATGCCGTACGGGCGATAGGTTCAAACATGTATATCTTCAGTTACCCGGCAGATAGCAAGGAGAAAAGTTGTGTGCAGCTCTGCAGGGGTATGTTCTGTCATTGTGTCACATAAAATTCGTGGCCGCATTTGGTGCACATCGCTCAGGGTTGAAATTCGTCATTATTCCTGGCGATGTGTACCAAATGAAGCCACGCCTGTACCACGACCGTCAAACACTTCGTGCCTTCCTACAACTGAAACCTCCACTTCACCTCCGTTTCCTGCCATTCTTGTATCGATCGCTTTCCCTGTGTTTTTAAATTAATCTAATCCCGATTATCCTCGGTGCCCACAAGAAAACGTACTTGTTATCTTGACTAGCGAAAAAAAACAAAGTCGTCCGATACGTGCGGTCTGATGGCGCTAATAAAAAAAAACAAATTCCTCTTTCGTATCCCCACGACGAAACGTTCTGTGCTACGGATTCTAAAGAAATATCAAATTTCTTCCCCCTTTTAATTGTAAAAATACGATGGTTTGCGCGCCATATAAATACGAGTTGCTCGCGCGCCACAAGAATACGATTGATCGCGCGCCAAATACACAAGAAAACGAAATGTCTATCTAATAATCGAATACGAAGTACCACCAAAAATCACCTACACAACCAAACAGCTACTTGAATGCCTGGATAATGCGAGAATCGCGCGCCAATTTAAGCTAACATCCCAGTCAAACTTCTGCCAGAATTGAAATACCTAAATTACCTAATCTTTAATCGCGCGCTGACCTAGTTTACTCTAACCCAAAGGGATTGGTTTCATATTGTATCTTCGCAAATTCTACAGCGCCACTCCTTTAGTTTATCAAGAGAACGTGAGAGAGAGTTTTATAACACCCTAAACATCCTATAAGAAAATCCCACAGCAAGAGATTTTAATGAATTGACACAAAAATCCTATCACAGAAAAAAAAATTCACCTAAAAATGCAATTATGGCACACAAAAAATCAAAAATTAGCTCAACAGTAACAGAAGAAGAAAAAAGAAAACTTAATTATTACTCCAATTGTCAATTCGTCACTGCCAGTTTTTGAACCCCACACCGACTGCACCACTTGATTATGGAGTCTAGTCTGGATTAGAAAATTTTAAGTTGTCGTGTCCTGCTCCTTATTTATTTCCAACCTTTCTTCTTGGTCTTGATGTAGTAATTTCAACTTTCAACCTAAACTGTAATCATCGATATAAGGGGGTGGCGTCGACAGGATTTATAGTTATTGCAAGATACTAATTATTTCGACACCTGCATTGAACTATCAATCGTATGGACATCTCGATAGAGTTTTTAATTAAACATTTTTAAAATACTGTCAGGTTTCTAGCCCGAGGGTCGGCGCGTGAAAAGGTTCTCACGCTGGCAGCTAGGCGACGAATTGACAAAGGAAAAGATACAAACATTTATCAGTTCAACACTTATATACTTAAGGAGAAAAAAATCTACTCTAGTACAGGACTGGGCGTTCGAGCTAGATATTATCTCCTAACAGGCACGACATGGTTACTTGAGGCTAACACCGCGGGGAATAACTAAAGGTAGCTACCCTGAGAATACTATTTCAATTTTTCACAGATGTACATCACCCGAGGTCTGTAGATGGCATAGCGTCCTGGATGAAATTGGTGGTGAAGCCCGGGCCCTGGTCGTTCCAGTGTTCCTCGAGGCCGACCGGCGGGGTTTCTATTCCATAGTATGGAGGCTGGTGGCCCGATCGTGGTCGTTCTCTTCGCCGGGATGCTGGTTACTCTGGTAGTTCAGGATAACTTGCTTGAAGCGGTCGTAAGTCGTAGTTCCTTTTACTCGATGGTAAGTCGTGAGATCTCAGAGCAGCTCCACTCTTTCGACAGAGCGGTTCCAATATTCTTCTTCGGTTGGCTTCTTCTCGGTGATATATATCGCGGTCGGCTGAAGTTGTCTGGAGAGACGTCGTGACTCAAGAAAATAACGAACACCACAGTTGTTTCTAAACACTCACTGTTTGGTCCGAAATACGTGCTGCAACGACGGAGCGGTTCCAATATTCTTCTTCGGTTGGCTTCTTCTCGGTGATATATATCGCGGTCGGCTGAAGTTGTCTGAAGAGACGTCGTGACTCAAGAAAATAACGAACACCACAGTTGTTTCTAAACACTCACTGTCTGGTCCGACTGCCTCTAACGCCGCCACGGGACTGACTGCGGTGGCCCGCTCGCTCCTGTTAAATACTCCCCCGGTCCCGCGCATGCGTGCTAGGCGGCTCGAGCTCCACCCCTTAATTCAAACTCCGCATCTAAACCCCCAAATCCCCCTATTCTTATCTTATTTATTCCTATTCCTATTCCTAATCATGTCCGTCACTTAAGCTCAGGGTGTTGTGGCGACTTGTAGCCCCGGCCGGTTTCCATTATGGATAACCGTTTCCCCTTCACTACTCTCAACCCAAATAATAAAACCCATCTTGTCTTCTAACTGAATATATACTATTTCTTAGAAAGCCAAATTTATTCTATAAATATCTAATTCTAAGATTATCATTTGAATTACAAGAGCATAGCTGCTAGGTTCGTAAATTTAAGATTTAATATTTAGAACCCTAACATTCAGCTTGTTCCAATTTGTTCTTTGGCTTTAGTTTTCATTAAAATCAGTTGGTATTTATTTTTGACAGGATGGGCGGCACGGAACTTAGCGCGTCAGTTTCTCTGTGCTACCTGGCTGGCTTGCGCTGGCCAGGTGAAGCTCTTGCTCCCGATTCCCGAGGACTTCCACCGGGCAGCAGCTCGAACCAGTTTACTATTCGCAAGATTAATTTTGTGATGTTCTCATGAACACTGTTCTGAAAGAATAAATACTTTCTTCTTTGACGTTTTTTTCCAATCTTTAATTGTTGATTAAACTCTCCTTCCACTGAAAAGGGAGGTCGCGCTAAAGTTTTTGTACACGTCCAAGAGAAAGGACCCTTCTTTCGTTTTAGCTTTTTCTGTTCAATAGTTACAACAAGAGAATTCGTTAAAATTATGAATATTTGCAAACAAAATGTTTCCATTTTAAGAATTTATTTTAATTTCAGGAAGTAGAATTAGCTTTCGAATGAACTGTTGAACACTCCCTAATTCGATGAATAAATATCAACTAAGACGAAAATAAACTGACTATGCACGTGCAATTGATACCAAACTGTCCTTCTTACAAGTTAAAACATCCATTAACAATTATTCTATACCAAATACTCACGAAAAGCTTCCATATTAATAGTTAAACAAATTTTAAACATAATCAATAGTGCCAAGGAACGGCACGGTTACGTTCCTGACTAAACGCACACGGTTCCTCACATAAATTGAAGGCCAATGGTCCACATTTTCAAAACTTCTGGCAATGAGAAGCCACAAAAGCTCTTCGCCTGCTCCACTCCGACGCAAATATTTTACGGGATTAATTTGATGAAATTACGATGCCAAACTTTATCTAATACGTGTTGCCCAGGATCTCTAAAGAACAGGAAAATGGGTTTCTTAAATCTCTTGATCGCAACAGTCAGAGAAAGGAACGTATTGATTCATTGAATTGTGAGTAAGATAATTAAAGCAATCGGTATTGATACAGCGAATCGCGCAGATAAAAATAAAAAGAAATATATACCTGAAATATGAGGGATTTTGATATGAATTACACCTCGTAGCTTTTTTTGAGATATTTTGAAAAATATACCTAATATTTTTGGTTGTTCATGATTTCTTTTTTTAATAAGGTTGACGTCTACCGAGGAGATTTGAGCCACAATTAAAATCGCTTAATACATTAAGAAATGAACTTTAAATGACATAAAAAAATAAATCGTACCAAAACAACCCCTCAAAATTTATCAATTTTTGCCTTATTGTCATTCATGCACGTCAGTGAATCAATACTCTGCCATTAAGCAAAAGGAACGGTGAAATGAAAATGGCTATCACATGCAATTTTCTTCTACGCTGCCGATGAATAAGCTTTGGAATGCCGGGAGCTTTATTGGCCATTTATCGCACATAAAATATCGCATCTGGGCTATAAAATCAATAAATATGGCTAATTTTCCAAGTTGCGAGGCCAATTTTCCGAACTGACCTCGTAAAACTGGCAGGGATAAGATCTAAGAAATTAATAACAGAATACATAAAGTCATTATGCCCACAAATTCTAGAACATTCCTCCTACTGAATTATGGTGTCGCACAGTCAATAGGCCCAATAAAATTTAGCGTTATTATTATAAAGTCTTTAATTTGCGGCTTTAATTATTTTTTTGAGTTAATCTAAATCTTATCGTAACTCCTCGGATTTATTCTACAAGGAAATGAGATAACCATGACCTAATTTGTGTGAAAAAATTCAACGAAGTACCTAATTTATGTGTCAATATTGCCTGCCTAACAAATAAAATTATAGGTTAATGCATAGTGGATTTTAGATTATGAGCTATAGTTATATAAACTCATGAGATGTGTACTTATTTTTTAATCAAAATAATCATTTGCGATCAACTTTTTGACGAGTATCTATCATCCATACCTGATGTACTTTCCCCTTGGGCAACAAAATTTAATCCATTATATAAATTAATGTCGTTACGAGAGTGTGTTCAATCCAAATCACATTTGTGTGGCATGTTTCACGAGGGCTATAAAGTTACAAGCTTTTCCCTATCAAAATTTGGCGAGCCTGGCGAGCCTGAATTAGGAACCGCCTAGGACTCGGACCGAACGTAAATCAGCTTCTCTATGTCCGCTTTTGGTCTACATCCCGATCCCCGAATCAGACGGCTACCAGAGCCTGGTGAGGGGACTGAGGGGATTCTGCCAACTCTTGCCCTACTCTCAGGAGACCATAAAGTCGGCCAGGAGGTTCTGACTAGACGCTGATTGCGATCCGTTGGCCAACTGACCCAGAATAACTTTGCGCCGAGTGTAGTGACTATTCGGCCGAAGCCTAGGCGGTCCCCGAATTTTGTTAGGGTTATTGATTGATTTAACAATAAATCGGGGTTTATTGAGCCCGGCTAGTCGGTCGAGTATGACACGCAATAAGCTGCTGTTTGCAGAACACGCATATCGCATTACGGCTCCCGCGGTGCCGTTTGATCGAGTGCCACGAATTGATCAACTGAAGCGTGCGAATAATGTGATGCGATGGCGGCTTTGCACTAGCTTTCGATTAGGACTATTCGAAACACGTCGGGTCGTATTAATTTATTAATTATCGTTTTAAAACGATTGCATCAGTGATAATGAAATGCCCACTTCTCTTTAGGTATTGAAATGGCCATTAATTTCAACTAGGAATTGTTGCATTGATATCGTCGCATTTAATTTGTTAATCTGTTGATATTGACACTGCAATTTGTTATTAGTTGATATTGACACCTTAATTTGTTGATCCGTTGATAGTTGCACTTTTATACGTTGATCTATTGACATTTATTATTCCTATATTGATTTGAATTGTTCCGAATCAAAGATCTACTCCCATAAAAATGGAAGGATATCTCCTTCAATGATCTGTTGCTCCGTCACAGATGACTACACGTTTCATTACCCCACACGAGCGGTGCTTTGCTCTGCACGCAGTTAAATTTTTTATTTTTTAAAGTACTTTAATAGATTTATTTTTCCGTAATTCGCGACTGTAAATGATCACATAGTTGTTGTTATTTACATTTTATTGATGCGGTGGGCGTTGAAGATATATTCTTCTACCCTGCATTGATAGTTCCATTCACACATGTGTTTAAACAGACCAAGTCTTTCGGTGAATGTTGACTTAGAAAGGGTTTCCTTAGGATAACTTAGTCGCAGCAAAGTCGCCAAATTCTAGTGAATTACACCGAATATTATATTTTGACGCCTCAACGTTGCTCTTTATTGTGACGCGGAGGTGTGAAGATTGCTTAGACAACCAAAAATAAGACCAGAATACTTGAATTCGCTTATGTAAGGGCCACTTATAGATGATTTCTTCTTAGAATTTCAAAAACTCAAACGTTTTTGTTATTTTGCATCAAGATTTTTTATAAATTTGAGTTCTGATATAGATGTATTCGTATTATTCATTTCAAAATATCGTCAGGCAGCTGTTGTTGGATATTAAAACGAAACAGTTTAAATGGAAATATATTCATAATTTTCAATGAGCCATGCACACATATAGTTGACATTTTCGCTTAATTCATACCGTATCTTAAACTACTTATCTCAAAGTGGTGTGGAAGTCACAAAAGACATTGAAAGTTCACACACAGAGGAGTTAAAACTCGGCATACGAAGACAAAGACCAAAATCTAAACTGAACACAAGTTAGAATGACATGAATAGTTTTTTCCTGCATTCGTTTCACTCGTGGAACTTTCACTGAACTTCCACTCTTTTTCAGTAAAATAGTGCATGCTTGAAGCACTTTATCCTGGTTAAAAGTTATCACAATATTATGGTTGGATGTAATCATTTTCAGTTTAAATAAAAATAAAGTTCAAACTTTGCAGATTTTACGTATTTGTTTACGATCTGAATATTCACAGTCTTGCTTCATGGAATCATAAGCGCAAAAATTTTGAGAAAAACTAAAATCGAACAACGTACAACGAAATATATTCACAACACAAAACTTCCTTACATAGTTTGCAAATTATGGATTTGGAAATTGTATAAAACCATCTTACATCAATTACCATCAAACATCTAAGTTATTCACCGAGAATCTCTGCCATCCGGAATTGGTAAATGCAATTGGGCGATAGAAGCGTGTTCAATCTAATCAGGCAGCGGTATCAAGCATGGAATATTCATAAAACTTCTGCAGATAAAAATGGTGAGAAACAAATGCTCAAAAATTGCGGTTACAAAAATTATTCCAGCTGAACTCTGCAGGGGCGAGCTGTGATTCACGTCTCTGGGTTGAATTGCAGCAATATTGTTGCCTGAAAAAAGGAAATAAAGTAATAATCTCAATTCGGCTCTAATTTCGTTGAGGTGACCTATGTTCTATGATTCTTATTTTCACCTGAAGTTTGATAGACAACTTAACTATAATTCTTTTTTTTTATGCTTCAAAAGACGCGAAAAATGATTAAAAATAGGTTAGAAATTAGACAAGAAAACTACATAATTTGAAGTTATGATCTCAGGCTGAAATAAATTTCAATAGCCACTCCTTTACGTCCTGTCGTAATTGAATTTTAAGGGGAATGGAAGGAGGAATGAATCCCCATTCTATCAAGAACCGCAAACTGCAAACCGGTTGGAAAACAACAGGCTTTGCTGGTCGACTACAAAAATTCCCGAGTGACAGACGGCCAACTGGCTGGCCAATAAGATATTTTCCTTGATTCAATAACGACGGGAGACGTTGCACTTGACCTTGTTAGGCCGTAATTTTCGTGCTGAGGTTACGTAAAATGGATGCGACTCAATGCCCTTAATGCTCGCTCGCTGACATTCATGCATATGCAAGGCCGCAGTTGGTTCAATTTAGGTCAGCAAAATTGAGGGCCTACCGCAATTGAAATTTGTGAATTTAAGGGCTACTATTATTTAAATTTGTTCAAATTTTATAAATAATTCAAAGTTAATATCTGGAACCGAAAATATTAAAATGATTTGCTACGTCAAATAATAATAATAATGTGAAATAACTTGCGGTATGCTCATCATGGAGACAAAATTACGCAAAATTAATTCTTACATATAGGCCAGAAAAACATGGCCATATTTCTGACCTTGAGTGATGTATACAGTGATACTGGCAGCTTCTGTGTTTTCTGCGTCGCATGTGTAGTTGCCGGAGTCTGAGGGTCGGGCGTCGGCGATGGTGAGACGCGACATGACGCGAGGCTCCGTTTCCGTGTGAACGACCACCCCACCGCGCTCCTGGTCGTAGTTGATCATGCGCGAGTTGTGGTACCAGAAAATGTACTGCGGTGCCACCGAACTCTGTGAGGGCACATGAGGGTAATGGATGTAGAAAACATTTTCTGCGGTGCTACTGTACTCTGTCAGGACACAAACAACATCATATCATTTCAAAGTGATGTAAGCGCTGAAGAGTAGGCCTGATGTGACCTGTCGCCGATTATTGTCTTTTCGTGACTTGTCCACAGGAGATCGTAAAACAAGTCCTTCGACCAGATCTTTTCTAAACTGACGATAGCTTGAAATAGCTACTATAGTCACCCGGTTCGATAAGGTGCAAGGCTTTTCAAGTCTGAACATATATTTCTCCATAGCTTTATCTACTAAGACGAAGCTAACATGTACTGAGGTGCTACCG
The DNA here is from genome assembly GCF_000764305.2 of Hyalella azteca. Classification (NCBI taxonomy): domain Eukaryota; kingdom Metazoa; phylum Arthropoda; class Malacostraca; order Amphipoda; family Hyalellidae; genus Hyalella; species Hyalella azteca. The sequence continues at coordinate 37,381 of NW_025938794.1, read as the reverse complement.
TACTCTGGTAGGGCGCAATAGGGTAATAGATGCTGAGAAAATTTATTAAGATGCTTCCGTACTCTCCCAAAGCAAAAGTGTGTACTGGACATTGAGAAAATGCACTGCGGTGCTACTTTACTCTGCCGATGCCCATATGGGTTGAATATTTAAAGATCTTATCCTAAGATGTTGCCGTACTCTGCCGGGACAAATGTAAACTGGTGATAAGGAGCATTGTTGAGGTGCCATCATGCTCTGCCATATTTCAAGAATGTTATGGCTCCGGAGAACATGCACTGCAAAGTTCCTTTACAGTACCCGGGTGCAAAGAAGTAAACTGTATCAAAGAAGTGCGCTGTATCAAAGAAGTAAACTGTATCAAAGAAGTACGCTGTATCAAAGAAGTACACTGTATCAAAGAAGTGCACTGTATCAAAGAAGTACACTGTATCAAGGAAGTACACTGTATCAAAGAAGTACACTGTATCAAAGAAGTATACTGTATCAAAGAAGTACACTGTATCAAAGAAGTAAACTGTATCAAAGAAGTACACTGTATCAAAGAAGTACACTGTATCAAAGAAGTAAACTGTATCAAAGAAGTACACTGCATGACCAGTCCCAGAGACCTCGGCCGAGACGACGACTTGCCTACTGGCGGAATATGGAGGCTGAGCACAGCGTGGCCTGGGGCTGCTACGTCCCTACCACTTACTAATGATATAGAGGTTACATTGAACTATATACGTGGGGTCGAAATGTAAATATTTTCAATAATTAATCAACAATTCTTCATTTATCAATATACTGATATAAATATATTTGGAATGCTGCAAAAAATTATTTTACTTAATCTATGAATAATTATTGGAATAATTATTCATAAATACATGTTTGACAATTTGTGAGTTGAACCAACTGAGTTTGATCAACAAAGAGTAGCATTAGGAAACCATTTATTCTCTTGAAATATTCAATGGGGGTAACGAAAAATTTAAGCTGCGACAATGAACATATTAAATTATTTATTTTTGCCCTGCAATGCACTTAGCGAGGTAAATGGACATCAGAAGTCTGCATAGTCTCCATTTCTGGGCAAAACTGTTGTTCTTTTGATAGGCTACCGATAAAGTAATGCATTAAAAATTACACTATTGAATTTAAAATGATTAAATTTCGATTCGTGCAACAAATTCGCAATTCAGAGATGATAGATGTCCACAACACAGTTTGAAGTTTTTATACAAAGAAGTATTGAACGTATTATTTTGTTGATAGTAATTTTTATTACACATTTATGTTCATTCGCGTTGCACTTGATTCTGCATTTGTTTGGCATGTGTTATCTATAATTGATCGTGTCATGATGCGTTATCGTGTTGTGAATTATTTAACTATGATTTAATAAAAGAACGATGCTGCATATCACCGAGTACGCTTTCATATTGTATTCAAAAGTCGCACAGAAAAGTTAATTGAAATAATTTTTCTGAAATAAAAGATGGCGGAATAAACTATTTTAGAAATAGAATTAAAAGATAGAGATGGCTGATTAAATTACTCGTATGTTGATTTCATTGCTACAGTCTTCCTTCTGAATAAAAAAGTCCCGCAGTCGACGCAGTTTTATTCGAATAAGAAATTCCTTATGCTTCTGAGCACGAAAGATCTCCAGAGGGCATTGTTCTGAAGCAAGGAATATTACGCTCGCCCTTTTGTTAACCACCTGCACTCAATTAGGTAAGAGGGATCCAATATGAGATTTAACCTGCTAATATATATGAGACAAATGAAAAGAGTATATCTTCAATTTGGCTGAAGACTGCACTTAACGGTTAGGTTGTTAATATTGTGTTAATTAAATAATGTAATGAGCAAGCCACATCCATTATGAGAAATTGTATGATGCGAGTGTATCAAAATCTATAATAAACTGACTAAAGAGTTCTCACTCAATGTTGAAGGCTACCTTCTCGATGAAGCAAGTGAGGGAGATGGTAGAGCCAGTGTCAACGTGATACTCGCCATTGCCTGGTATCACAGCCTGTGGTACCACCACCGTCAGTATAGACAACTGCGATACCATGCCTGCTCCTCCTGATATCTGGAATGAATGACAATGCACTTATTAGTCATTTGGGATCAAATTTTGAACGGTATTGGGAGATGTTGGTAGATAAAACGGGTCTATTTTAATGAGGTATGGTTTCTACTGGGCAATAATAAGATGAGCCGAGCTAAAAAAATATAACTCAGTACTCACTGCAGCGAGTGACAGAGAGCGCATTTTCTCGTTGACGAAAACGTGGTCATGGTCAGACGGACAGACGGACGGACAATACGAGCACAATAGCTCCTTTTTTCCATAAATGAGAAAATGCGCTAAAAAATAACAATATGGTAGTGTTTAATAGTATTTGAGTTGATATGGGTAAAGAACTATCAATTATTTGTGCAAAGAATTTATTTGAAAAATAATAATACTTGACGCGATCATAAAAGAACGGATCGATTGCCTGCACAACACACACGAGCCCGCTATTGTGATTAGATGATCAAACAAATTTTAAAGTCACCGCCTGAAATCCACTGAACTTCAGTTGAACTGCGAGAACGTAGCAATTGTTGCTATATCTTTAACCATTACTGATAGGAGCATCTTCTATTCCATCTTCTTGATACTCATTAACGGTACAATAAGTACCATAGCTGCGACCTTAACTGATACTAATACCTTTTTTACAACACTTCTCTTTAACTTCACTTCTTGTTTGTCTGTCTGTCTCGTCTGTCTGTCTGTCTGCTATAAATCTTATAATTGAAATTTAACACACTTCTACTTATCCTATCGATCTGAAATTTTGCACATTTGCGTAAAGTTGGAGACAATGCAGGAATTAAATGACAAAATAAATTATTTTAGAAATTAATTTTTTTCCAATATTAAAAAAATTGAAAAAATAATTTTGTCAGCTACAAATCTTATAACTGATATTTGACACACTTTTACCTGTCCAATTGATCTGAAATTTTGCACCTTGTGTGAAGTCGGAGACAATGCATAAATCAATTGACAGAATAAATAATTTTCAAAAATATATATATATATTGCAAAAAAATTGAAAAATTTATTTTTTTAATATTCAAAAATAGCATGAGAAATTCATTGTACATCTGTAACATTGGAGACACTGGATTCTTCAGAAGTGTTGTCTTTAAAAAGTAATTTTTAAACGTATATTATACAGTATATACCGTGTACAACTTGACACTGCGTCAAGCTGCAGGAACCTGAAAATGCCATCGCAGGTTGCAGAGATTGCGAGCGTAGTCATTCCAAATTTATGATGCTTTATGGTCTTCTAGATCATAAATTGTAAATAATTGCAAAGATTTATTCGTCATTAAGCTCAATGAACACAGAATGAGCCTATGCCAATTAAAGTAATATCAATTGTTGTGATAACTATAAGGGAGGTAACTATGGTGCCTTGTATCAAATTACCCATTTAAAGGAATGGCCGGAATAATTGCTAGGAACCGGCAGAAGTGCTGCCGCTTCGGGAGTCATTCTGTGTGATAAAAATATTAAATAACTCTCATCCTCTTTGGAGAAAAATATCAGATATAGCCATACTTTGTGTGCAAGATTTTGAACAAGTCCAGTGTAAAGACTTTCTTGGAAGCAATTTGTCATCGAAGGATACTGAAAGTTAACTCGGTTTTCCCATACAACTTGGCTTATTACCAGTTATAAAAATCGATTTAGGCTTTCACGGACATTAGTACGAACGTCGAACTAATAGACTTTAGGCAAGGGATGTAGCTGATATAGTATTATTCATCCATAACAGAATGTTCATATTATTACCCCGATAATTACTACTCTGGCCATTCCTGGTTTCTGCAATCCTATCGATTCATTCCACAATTAACTCTGAATTATGAACAAATACGAGATTTTACAGATCATTTAGGCCAGGGCAACATAAAGACTGTGTACTCGGTCACGAGGGAAACCAGGTTAGGAAGAATATGCACAAAAAGTTTAACATTACCTGAGAAAAAGTAAAGTAAGTAAAAGTAAGTAAAGTAAGTAAGTAAAAGGTAAGTAAATTAAACTTCGGTAAAGCTTAGTACTCTTCGAGGTTAATATTCTTTCAGTCGTCTTTTTTTGCGGTGTTAAGAATGATAAACATCGAACAATCCCGATTTGAAGCAGTAATGTTTTCTGATGGGAAGAAATGCTTTACTAGGGGATTTCCACATTTTTATTCCAGTCACATCTCCTTACGGGTTAATTTGGAATTTGCAATTTGTAGGAGTGGGAGAAAAGGCTGCAGCGGTCCAATTAAATATATGGGAGTATCGTTGCAGGATTAATTAATTGTACATAGAAATGCGTGTGAACAATCAATCTGAACAAAAGGAAGGTAATTTGTGTAACAATAATACAAAATCATTCGAGCCATAGTGCCTTTTTAGTTTTCAATGCAACGATTATGACATCTAAAAATCATTTGTACACATCGCTGAGGAGCTGGAAGCACCATCCAAACTTCAGTTCAAAACTGGAAGTAATTATGAGTTGTTCGATTTTATGTTCAGAGTAGCAAATTAAAGGCAAATTTTCAGTCTATAGAACATATTTTATTCAAAACTTTTGTGAAATCAGTTACAGAAATGTTCCGCGCGATTCGTCGCATCTTTTTAGCGGATTTTCTCATTTATGGAAAAAATGCACTATTGTGCTCGCCATGTCCATCCGTCCGTCTGTCCGTGACCTCAAGTTTTCGTCGACGAGAAAATGCGCTCTCTGTCACTCACTCCAGTGAGTACTGAGTTATATTTTTCCAAATAATGTAAATCCGATGCATCGCCGATGAAGCACCCATTACTACCTGTACAATTGCGGCTAATGACGCTTATATCATGGAACTGATCAATACAGATGCTACCCTAACACGCCACCAAGAAATCTTTGTAGCCTACGAGGATATATAGCCAGAAATTAATTATGAGAGAAGTCCATTATTTTGATGACCAAATAAGAGACGACGAGGTTCTAAGAGATTTAAAGAATCCCGTAGTTTAATTTCTTTGCACCAACCCCATTGTGTCTCTTCTACAACTGCGTACCCATCTTTTGGCTTAAACACGGCTGTGTTCTGTAAAATATTTCAAGCAAAAACCATGACATCGTCTAAATATTGCCGTATCAAACAATTGGTTTTGAACGACCAACAATTCCGGCGCCAGGTCAGTCAGGTACTTCTGAATGCTTCAGGCTTACCGAAAATTTCAAACTTTAAGTGCTTGTTTGTCGATATTTTCTAGTCGACATTTTTTATCAGCATCAAAACACACCGGATTTCCGACAGAGTTTCCGACTGAGTTTTTCCGACAGATTTTTTGCTATTCGTGACAATAATAAATATTGAGTGTCAAAAATACAAAACTTTGGCCATCTAGATCAGAACATAAAGTTTTCACCACTTATGTTCATCTTTTTGTACCTCGCACCAAGAAGACATTCGTAAGCACCACCCTACCTGGCACTCATATATACCGGTAGCATTCTGCCCCCTGATCAGAGTACGAAGTGTGCACGGCCAGCTTCAAATTACCTCGCATACCATCATTGGCCACAACTTAGTTCCGGCTAGGCCCCTTTTTGGTATCGTTCTAATTCTTTGTAAAAATCTTAAGAATAAATGTCCGTCATGTAAGTCTTGTGTTCAGCAGTTCCTGCAGTACATTAATGCTTCAATAATGAGATCCATCTCACCTGGCTCTCGTGAGTACCGGCGCGAATCTTTGCTCAACATCCAAAGAGGGAAAGTACAGCAGTTCCTGCAAACCACTCACGTATCTATAGTAAAATTCACCTTACCTGGCACTCGTAGGTACCGGCATCATCCAGCTTGAGGTACTTGACGGCCAGCGTCCACTCGGTGCTACCCTCGGGATGGTGCACACTGAACCGACGCTCCTTCGTGTAGGACGTGAGTCCTGACGTGAGAATGTGCCAGTCACGCCTCCGTACCCATGACACCTGTAAATCAACACGCGGAAACAAGTTAGTTAGTTAATTGCAGTAACAAAACAGTCAGCGGTATATCTTACCTAAGTAATGAATTATCTATGAAAATGTACGAGTGTGCTGAATTATGCGAACATGATACTTGCAACATTTACAATCCCTCAACAAATGTCTTCTGTTTTGAATTTGAGCTGGCAATTGTATCTAGATAAATTTCACATTCATTAATTATCGTGATGGAAAATAATTAATTACTCTTCAGCATTAACAAAAATAATTTAAAATACCGAGCATTGTCAATATTAATATATTAATAGGCTGATATTTGATACCGGAATTACCTGACCATTTTTAGTTTCCTAATAGTAACCAACCTAGTCCCGTTTCGATGAGTTTTTTGACAACCGCACATCAGATGTATCTTTGAAAACTGTGAAACTTTTCTCGGAATTGCATTTGCCGCTCATAGTACGAGTAGTATTTACGTACTTTCTCTTTGCAACGCACTTTAATTATTCTGTGTGAAGCACACGCTTTTCTCGAGGCCCGATTTGGTTAATGCTTTGGAAAGTGCGTCTCTTAGAAGATTTGCGTTCTTTGTTCCGTCGTTATGTGTTCGTTCTGTTCCTGAGCCATTTTATGGTACGACTTCGTCATTAATTAGAATCTGGCTATCTATTGAACGACTGTTAATATATATAATTCTTGATTATAATAGTAGAATTCGAGCTATTTTAGTGTATAATATTTACCAGCAATACGCTCGTTTTTCCACCGCTTTTAACACAACCTTGCAATATCGTCATATTCATTTTTATATCCCACCGTACTAATATTATTCGAGACAAATGAGGCGTAGCCGGCGTATAGCTCGAGCGCCGACTCAGACAAATCACCGGAGATGCTCGGAAGTGCACACGCACTCCCACGTTGCATCTACGTCTTCAGTCCCTTGAGGGGATATGACGAGCCTTTGAAGTCACAGCGCGCGGTGAAGCGCACTAAAATAAATTCGTTGCAACTGGGAATTCCATCGCATTCTCACATGTTATTAATCTGCATATATTATTACTCACTTACCCAGTGAGTATTGTCTGAAGCCTGTGAGCATCTGTGTGTTTGTCTCGAAAATTCATACGATTCTCCAATGTTGCTCTTAACCCACAAGCATATACGGTAAGAGTAGTACAATACTAACCTGTCTCTCCAGTGAATGCTGTGTGCGGCACGGCAGGAAGACGGACGAGCCGATCTGGCCGGTAATGTTGCTTACGGAATTATTTACAACTTTTGGATAGTGGTTGAGTGGGTACAGGTCCACTATTTCAAACGCTGGCTCTTCCTTCACGCCCGCAGACTTTGCGGCTTTCAGAGTAAGGTATTGCTGAGGACTGCCTGCAAAAATAGTAACGTGGTCCATCATTTTGTGCAGCAAATTTCCTTTTCGAACATCAACCAATAGAAAAATTTTTAAGGTCAAGTTACAAGACACAAACATAAAGCAATCTAATGATATTGTTTCGTTTGTAGGTTATGATTTATTGCGAAATTTTATTATCATGTGCTGACAACTGTCTATCAACCAATCATAGCATTTCCAGCGATACCATTCTACATTCCAATATTCAGATTTTTGTATGCTCTAGCCGCAGTATATTACAATATTGTTCATGAAGATACCTGGACAACATAGTACAGAAATCGAATTACCGGAAGCATCACTTTCCATAATTCACATTATTCCATAGCATCACTTTCTTCAAAATAACTAGCTATTAATATTTCAATTACTGGTAATATGTTGTTGTAAACCCCGTTCACTATTTGCTTATGTACATCACATGAGAGCTGTACAGTGTCAGCGTTGTGTTGCGTTATGTTGCACAGGGAATGAACTCGTGACATAAGAAAGTAAAATAATGCTTGGTGTTCTGGATGGGGGTGTTAACGAACGTGATGGTGAGGTAGAAAACTAATACAAATTCCTGAATAAATTATGTCTGTGCAATATGCATGGGATACTTCACAATTGAAAGTGACAATTGAGAGAAAATTAAATATTAACAGTTAGTATTAAATTGTCAAAAGTGACAATTAAATTATTAACAGTGATAATTAAATTATTAACAGTGATAATTAAACTATTAACAGTGACAATCGAATTATTAACAGTGTTGGCAAGTAGAAATTGTCCAAATAAAAGAGTATCTCACTAACATGAGTCCTGCTGGTTGAAATTATTAAATTGACTGACCGATGAGTAGTAGAAAATAATAAGCTCTAATGCGTCTGCACTCACTGCCTGAAAAAAATTGCTTCAATATTTTTATCTTTGTCTCCGGATATTACTTAAAACTGATGTTAAATGCACTTCAGTTGCATGCCAGGGAGCGCTGTAAAATACTCTTCAAGAGTATACGCAAAATAAATAATTTTTTATTTGTTTGTGTTTCTCCGTTAGTTTGTGCGCGAGAGTGTGTTGAATAAAAGTTACTAGCGGGTAATGTATTCACTGGAGCATTAGAATGGTGGCCGAGCTATATATAAAACTAACAACGCCATTTTATCAGAAGTGAACATTCAATAAAACTCATCATAAATGTTACACTACTATATTCACTTGTATCGTAAGCTCAACCATGACACTATGTAAAAAATTCATAAATATTACAAAATTCACTATGAAATGGCTTTTGCTCTGGAAACGGCTTGGTCCTACACTATAATTACGAAATAAACCCAGACTTCCAACCCAATGCACACACTCTACACACAGACTATGAACCCACTTTTTTCACTATACACTCACACTATGGGCCAATCTTCCCCCACTTTACTCACACTCTTCAGATACTCTACACTCAATTCATTGATATGAAATGATGAAACTTACTTTTAGACGTTCCATCGCCGGATGCTGTAGAGATCACGAATAACAAAAACAACGGCGACATCGCCTCGTCTGTACAGAAACAAACAAAAAAATTATTCTAATTATTTTGTGTATCTCAAAATTTTCTCTCCTCCTTTAAATTTCTTTACAAATGAAACATTAGTATTATATTGAGCAAACATATCATTAAAACGTAGACTTAAGTTTAGTTACAGGTAGATGCGTAAATACTAGACAATATATTACATATATAAATATATAAGTACAAAAAATACTAGTATGCTATCCCGAAGCCCAAATTTCTTGCACATAAATTTTAATGAATATCTGTTTGCCAGATATTTTGTATTCATTTCTTCTTGCTACATAAAAATAAGAAGAGTTATGTGCATAATGTATGAAGGTAAAATGGAACGCTGTGATTCCACAGCCTTTGCCTTATTTGCTCGAGCACTTCAATGAGCGGATCGACATCGTGGCACAATGGATCATAATTCTGAATGCTTTATTTGGGTGCGCATAAAATAAATCTAGTTCTAATATGATCGGAAAATTCTGAGCCTTCCTTCCATTAACCTCTTCTGCTTGCATCTGGAATATCGGCGTTATGTTAACGGATATGTCATGCCGATTGGGGAACAATTTTTATTAACATGGTAACACCTGAAGATAGACTGGAAGCTCATTGAATAACAGCTTTATTTAATAGAGGAATAATTTTTTGGAAAAACTAAATTATTTAAGAATAACTTCCCTCTGAAATAGTTTACGAATTGTTTCGGTAATTTCCCAAGCGACACGATGAAAAATAACAGAAAAATTTTTCTTATCATGAAGTGGAAAATTATTACAGTCTTCCAGTGCTAGCTCGATCACCAAATAAAGCTCTCGTTTACGAAGAACGTTTCACACCACAAGAAAAGGTTTCATTGAAATTGCACGGTTTCTTTGATAGTAAAACGGTATCTTTATACCTGAAACTTTCATTGTGCGACTTTTGAACAAGCCTTCAATGGAAGGTTCACTCCAAAAAAAGTGTCATTGATAGCGGTATAGCAGCAATATTACCTTATATTTTTATGATTTATCAGTGGCAAGTGCGAGCGATAGCAACGCGCCACGCAACCGATATTGATTCCTGCCCTCTTGAAGGTGGGCTACGTTCCGCCTAAATTGTGACTATGAGAAGCCTGGATGCCATTAAAAAAATAAGGTCAAGATATCTGCATGACCAGGAGCTTTACAATCTGGAATAATTTAGATCGCACTGAACGCAGGATTGGTTGTTATCAATAAAAAAATGTCAATGCGGATCATTGAAAAGTCAAAATTTCAAACTTAATATCATCAGAACCTATAACTAGCCATAATTGCAAGAATTACCATAATAATTGCAACTTAATAATCGAAACAAGCAACATGGTCAGCCCCATTAAAACAAGCAATATCATCTGTGAATATTAAATAAATAACGTACAGTGTCGGTCGCTAAATCAAACCATTAATGAGTAAGTCCAGTCGAGTCAAACATCAGCGTGTTCAAATAAAGCAGCAGTCTTTCTAATGAAACAAACAACAGTGTCTGTTGATAAATAAAATAAGCAACAGAGTCTTTTCAAATTAGCCTTACTATGTTCTCTGTCAATGTATGAAACATAAAACACTTTGTGCTAAAATGAAACAAACGACAGCTAGTGCCTGTCCAAATGAAATAAACAACAGCTAGTGCCTGTTCAAATGAAATAATCGTGAATGTCCAAATGAAATTTCTTTTGAAAATTATGTTCCGTCTGCGAATATTCATTTTGAACCATATTAGATCATAAAAACATAATATAATTCAATCGAATGCAAACAAATTCATTATGATTATTCCACTAATATCATATATCGTCACAATCAATATCTATCACATTGTCACAGCCAATATCTATCATGCTACTACCACTCGTATCTACCACGTTGTCATCACCAATAGAATCTTCTGATATAATCCATCACAAGAATTTCGCAGCTTAACTCTCATTCAGCTTAAGTTTATTATACATAGAAGATTTTCTTCAAATCGATTCTACATAGAATTTTTTCTGACTATCACTGCGGTGAATTGGATGTTTGAGATATTAATGAGAATCCGAGCTAGTGCGTCATTTGGCGTCATATTGGCAACTGAATTTTATATTTTTTAGCAAGAGCGGTCGTGGGAGTCAAAAGGTTCTTCGCATGAGCCAAAGTAACAGCATCCCAAGCAACAGAATTTGGAATTTTATGCCCGTTTTTTTCGTCATATGTGACAGTTAAAATGTAACTCGAACATTGGATCTGGTGAAAAGTCTCTGTAATATTGCAACTGCAACCGATAACCAATGTGCGAATTTGCAAATAAGGACTAAAATAGGATATATAAAATTTAATGCTTTCGAGAGACTTATCGACCTGATATCTGGGAGCCGAGTCAGGTATATCAAATTCTTCGATATAATAGATTTGAAAATATAAAAAAATACGGAATAGGTTAAATTTGAACTCGTAAAATTAGTTGTTGCGCTTAAAAAACAAATGCATCGCGTTTCTGCCGTCCTCACAATCCACATTCGATCATAATTTGTACATGTTGAACAGCGATGCTGCGTGGGGCATGATTGTTGTTAAGCATGACCACCATCATAGCGGGAAAAACAGTCACGCAGGGCACGACACAAAACTCTGCGTATGTCAATCACTGGACGAGCTACAGCATTCAATCTCTGCTTATAACAGGCATTGCCCGACTGTACTGCATGCTTTCCATCTAGACCGGCATACGAAAATAGCTGGTAAGGAAACCCTTATATGCGTTCTTTCAAGTCCATTTGTCCACACACTTCTAGATATTCTCTTGATAAATTTGAATGCCTTTAAACTGTTCAGATAATATGCCCAGATTTCAATGTTAATGGATCCAAATTTCGTCTGAATTTTAAAATCATGCATGGCACGTGTCATGTGAATGATTGAAACACGTTCAGGCAAAAATGTTAGTTTTAGTATCGATCATATTAACTTTTTTCTCGGTTGATTCATTCAATACTTGAATTAGTCACGAGCTTTCATACATGAAGACTCGGTTTTGCTTTGGAGATAGAAAAATTAGGGCATGAGTCTTTATTAAGTGGCTTGCGCTAATTATCTCAAATGAAGACGAAAAAATTAGAATTAATAAAAGGTGTCAACGTTTCATATTGTCAAAAAAGAATTGTATGCTGAATCAAGCCATGTCAAGCACTTACCTTGGGTAATAAAAAGCAATGAAGCTTAATTTTGTGACCGTCACTAACTTCAGGCACATGTCTCTGTTTTATATTCGCATCATACAGACAATTGTACACTATTCTTTAAAAAATTAAATTTTCTACCAAAAAGATTTCCTGTTAGATGTGTTTTGGGAAAATGCAGTATAATATATTTTTTACTATTGAACTAAATTTTTGCTTATGCCAGTTTGCCAATAAACCAATGTTTTTTTTAACTGAGCTAGAAATAAACAGGCATTTAGCTATATTAATTCAGTAAAAAGTATCGTAAAGTAAGTATAAAAAGTATATATTCAGGAAAATATATCTTTTAATGATGCTTGTGAAAAATACCTTATTTATAACCTAAACCCATAAATCATTCCTTAATTTCACTCGGAGATCATCTATGAATAAATTAAATTGAAACTTCTAAAGCCATTCCTCTCACTGATTGCAGAAAGTTGCGCAATAACGAGAAGTGACATAAGACAGCGCCTGCAATTCCTCACTGCGGTTGAGTTGCGCAAAAGGGGTCTGTATAACTGATATTTGTAGGGCCTTGCCGGAAAAAACTTCTCAAGGAGTCCAGGTAGATGTCCGGAACAAGTTTCCAATATCGGTTGCCAATACTTCTTGTCTGTTTGTTACCAAGACAACTCTGGATCGCGGTATTTGCCAGCTACGCATAATGAAGGAAGTTTTACAAGCTAAATTAACTTTTGAACTGCAGAAAATGAGGAGGGACTTTTGCTGCTAAATGTGATAAAACCTGCTTGATATATTTATCTGTGTCGTGCATAATTAAAACTGATGTTAATGAATACGTTTCTGAATTACCAGTTAAATAAACTTTGACTTCACATAAATCATGTCCATAAGTAGTTTAGAAGTATCGATCTAATTAAAAATAAAGTAATCATTTGCGTGATGTTACAGTTACACAGGGGCATCAGTTAGGCAATAACTATTACCGGTGAAATCCAGTTATGTAGATTCAGTAGAAAATTAGGATGATACATTCATCAGCTTCTAATTACAGCTACATGTCTTTTCTGCATCATCAACTGAACATAAGCACAGACCAGCTCACAAATTAATGACCAGTCCTAAATTAAATTTCACACATTGGAAAACATAAAAATTTGGTTAAAAGGTAATGATAACATTCTGTATCCTATTGAAACTATTTCCCAATGTGTTGTCGAGAATGGTTCAGAAGATAACTAAACTTGAAGCAAAGCACAGCTTGGCAGCTGTCGCAGAAAGCCTAGAGAAAATAGCTGGGAAAGAAATTTTATTTCGTGACCGAATGAATAAAAATGGTGTGAGGCTGTGGCAGGATAGACGATGCGAGACGCACGCCATATGAGGATCTGTTGTCGAATAGATGCTGGTCGGCTCGCTCTTCACAAGGATGAGTTGCCGCAGTGGCGTGGCTCGGCTCATGCTACACGAGGATCTGTAGCCGCAGTGGCGTGGCTCGGATCATGCTACACGAGGATCTGTAGCCGCAGTGGCGTGGCTCGGCTCATGCTACACGAGGATCTGTAGCCGCAGTGGCGTGGCTCGGATCATGCTACACGAGGANAACGCGTGCTGTGAGTCAGGTCATTCCTGCGAGGCACGTTACTTATTACGAAGATAGCGTGAAGCCCTCGTCGTGAAATTTTGCTCCCTATATTCTTTTTGAGGCATAAATTTATCTGCTACGTTTTTAGAAACAAATGTGCGATATAATTATGTTGATAAGTACCGATTTTAGCATGCTTATCGCATTCATAATACTATTGATTAACCACACCCGTTTTAGAGTTAAAAATTAACTGTTATTAGGAGGATAAGAATTTTTTGGGATGGGATGATAAAGATCTTCGGGTCTTAGATAAACATAATGCCATTGCGTGTTGAGGATCATCAAGTCAGTAATGGGCAGGGGAGAGATTAACGAAGGGTTAAGCCTGGAGCTCGGCCTGTCATTATGCATGATGAACTCGGTGACCAAAGGAGGCTCTGGCTTACTGCATTGCTAGGCTGCACGCCATACATTCCTGGTCTGATGTTCCACTTAATTGCTCCTTATCTCCAGCACACGCGTCTTCATTTAGCCGATGAGGATACTTAAATTTCTCTTGTTTAAATTTTTAACACAGAATGAAGGGAACTATGTTTTTTCAATTTAATTAATTTTTTATGTGCTGCTATTGTTCGGCTTTTCCAGAATATCTCAAAGAATTCATGTTCGAATCAAATTCTCCTTCTTTAGTTATCATAACACTGCAACATTATCACTCTCATCACATGTTATCATAACACTGCAGTCATGAACACTGTGTTTGCAGTCATGGGTCTTTTTTTCCATGAATGTGAAGAAGAGCAACGCCAACGAAGATTATTTGTTTCGAAACTCCTACAAAAATACAACAGTCTCCTCCACAACATCATTATGGACTCTGAAATATATTAATAATGCTAATACCAACTATTCGGATTAATCAAAAAGAAACCACTTGTTGTAGAAGAAAATATTAGTATAATTATCGATTGATGGAGAAATGAATTAGTTTTTAATTTTTTTTTCATATAATTAATGTGTCTGAAAACTCTAATTCTTTCTTAGAATATTCTGGACAACTCTAACTTATGAAAATTTTCCTGACATACTCTTATGTGTTTTGCTGATCAAATATAAGAACACATAATAATTGCCTTCAATATTTTACGTAAATCTATCAATAACATTAAAGTGACGCCTCCCAAGTTCAGTTCTAATCAGTGCCCTAATTAATTAAAGTTCATGTTCTCATAGCAAAGCGGTTCGTCAAAGAGGTTGATCGTAAACCTTGCTGCCTGATAAAATTACAATTTAGTTGAAGAGGCCCTCGAGCGTGTGCATTCCATCACAGAAATAGCCTCCGCTAATCAGTATGCATAGTGCGCCGTTAAAAAGCTACAGTAGCTCGTTCAAGATATCATTCAACCTATTCTCGCACATTAAAACGGAGAAAGCGAGTATTTACGAAGAGTCATTTGTAGCAGTGAGATATGAGAAGGTTTCAATGACGTATAACAATGCTGAGTTCATAAACGGTCTACAACAATGTCAAGATTTCCATACATGCAAGTACCATTCAAATGAATTCTAGTTATTGCATAACCACAGTTTTGTCTGCAAAGGTTCTGTTAAAGCATTACAGCGATACAGAATTCAGAGAAATAATTTATCCGTGGTATTCATAGTCTTTAGACTTGCATGCTGTTGCGGAAGAACTTCAACATACATTGGCTATCCGTCCATGATGTTCGCGGTAGTGAAAATGAATTGAAACCTGATTCGACCAGAGTTACAATTTGCTAGATTCTAATGTGTAGCTAAAAATCAAGTCCATTTGTGGCCCACTAACAAAAATTAATAACTTTACTACAAGCATTCACAAGCTAAACAAAACAAATAACCTTTTGTTAAACAAATAAATTGCTCATGCTTGGCCGTTCTGGTGTCTCCTGCGTATCTTCTTCCAATTTATTAAGGTTCGCTACATGCCCGTCGAGACTAGTGTGTCGACGACTGACGAAGTCAACATCAGCGCATCCGCTTGTCATCACAGCTGAAGCTTGATGAGGTTTCGGCTGCTAGCGTCCAATTTTAAAATTCAGCGACCGTTCCGTTGCATTCGACCAATGACCGAGGAAAACTAGACACCTTTCATTCGTATTCAGATGAGGACAATTGGTACGCAAGTAGACTTAAAATACTGACCCCACTTCCACCTGAAAAACCAACAAAAGCACGGGAAAATAAATTGAAAGTTCACCCTAAAATCACAGTAAACACAGAGCAACACAATTGGGGAATATAGCAGTAATAATCCAAGGAACACGAGGAATGATATATGAATTGAAGGAATTTGTATCCCAGTCATTGGTGTTGAGCTAGTTCATGCCTAGTATTATCACAGCAATTTTATAACTGCATAAATAAGAAGACGATATTCTAAACTATCAGACATTACGCTTACCCGCCACTCAGAAAGAAATCGTGAGAGGCACCACGGTTGTAACTACTTAATCGACATGAAAAACAGGTAGTTGAGGTAATAAAATTAATGACATTTCAACTAAATTCACGATACGGATTCTTGACCGACGCAACCGATGATCAATCAAAACGGGAGTCAACGTAGCTCACTCTACACGTTGCCAGCGTGAACCTGGTAATCAAATGACGAACAAAAAGCGCAGCTACAATGCAGCATTCATTTTATTTAAGAATATTTATTTGCAGAAACAAATTTATTTGTGAATATATTGACATTATGGTACTGCAAGAGACAATTATTAATTTAAATCATCTTTCGTCATTCACTTTGCACTGAAAATTACTTGAAACCATTCATTAAATAAATGTAGTGATATTACCGAGCAAGCTCCGGTAACAACAACATTCTTACTTGTTCCAGTTGTGGCGATAACTTTTTTGTATCGTATTTTTGTGCATGTCCTTGTATGATAGCACATGTCGAGCTACAAGGAACTAATAAATCTTATGGGTGCCGTGGATCACGGTTGGTTTGTGGTTCCGTGAGGGGATTGAAACACGGTAGCTTTGTGGCTCCTTCAGCTGCATTGATACGTATTCCAACCGTGGAAGTAGCACAATAATCTAACTCCATTGAGAATATCCAGGAAAAACTTTAATATTTACCTAGCTATATTGAGAATATATTTTAATAATATAGAATATCGAATAGCTCGCACCTATGAATTAAAATTTCCATTGTATCTTGAGAGAAATAGGACACTACTGCTGCTAAGCATTCTACGCGGATTTCTTTCAGTTCAACTGTTCCACCTACCCTCGAAAGCTCGTAAATCTATGGCTTCCATGCGCTTTGCTACTGTAAAATATTCTCATTGAACACGACGATATTACAAGAACTCCTTCACAAATCCGTTTCCTAAAGCTCCCGCAGGCACATCGGAGCAGAATTTATACGGAATTGAATGGGAGTTTCTCTAACTTTGACTTCATCGAGGGACGATAATTTACAGCGGCTGTATAACCCGGACGTTATCCGTAGTATATGAGACGACTGGACACCACAAGTGCGGGTATTAACTTATAACAAAAGCTCACAAAAAGCGTTTGCGGAAGACTGAAAATTTGTATGGAAATTTCTAATGCAATAGAAGTTGGCATCAAATAAGGAACTCGTATAAGGACTTCGTATATCAGCGGTGTTTGAAGTAAATTCAAAAACTCTTTTTTTATTTGAAATGACTGTGGAAATTATTCATAACGGACGAGTTAATTTGAATGTGAAAATAGAAATTTTCAGTACATCAATGGTTCTCAAATTCCGGTACGCACTATATTGCAGTTTAGATTGCTTAATATCTCCTGTTCTAACACTTACTTAGGAAATCTATCGAGAAATGCCTCTCCTTTGTAGGAAGGTTCTTAAATTGCAGCAGTACAGCCGAATGCTTCATCACAAAAAGTGCTAACAAAAGTCGGTGTCTATAGAAGTGCGTGTTTGCAGAGCAAATAAAATGCTTGCAAGGCCTCGGTAATGAGCCCATTTGCATCACAATCGTCCAGTAATTCCAGATAATCACAGGTTGAATGCACCATCAAAAGTGGATCGAGCCAGATTGTGTCCCTTTGCACGACGATATCCTCAACCTTTTTCTGCAAGCCGCAACGGTAGCAAGACGGCATGAAGCATTCGTCGCACTTCAGTGCTTTCCGCTCCAAAACGCTTCACTACAAATATTCTTCAACAAGAAACGTTCATGCAATATATTTCAAAGAAGCTTTGCATTCAGTGCTTCAACCCCACTACGAAATACTCTCAATGAAAGTTATAGTACAAAAATATTCAATATTCAACATCTATAAATTTTTTTTCTTAGAGTACATATGAGGCTAAAATGATTTGAAAATGGAAAATATATTGCATAATTGCTCTAAGGTGTTGAGCACGAATTGAATCAGCAAATAATGCAGCAAAAAAATAATAACGAAAATTTCAATGTATTCAATCATATGTATAAGCCGATGGATGCGTGCGGGAGTGTTCACAAATCTAGTGTCTAATTTTTAGGTTTTATCTCTATCCACAAAAATCACTCATATATGCAACTCATACATTTTTCTATCCATAGTATGCAACAAAATTATTGCTGGATTCTATCTAGTATTTAAGACTACATGAATAAGAGACCGAAATTAAGACTCTAACCACTGTATAATTCTTACAAAATGTTCTGAACTTCATTTAAAAAATGCACAAGTCATCATATCACAGGAGGGCTCACTGTTAAAAAACGGTTATCTAATTAAAATAAACGTGTACATTGTGAGCTCGTAATTTAATACTTATTAATCTGACAAAGCGAAAAAAGTTTTGTGGGTTTGTAGCTCCTTACCAATACACCTACGCTCACACCTTTTTATTAGTTAGAAAAACATGCTCAATTTTGTTCTCAAATTACTTTTAGAACAAGCTACATTATGAGTTCATAACCAATCTATCTTAATAATTCCTAATAACTGCTATCATTCAAATTTAATTCTTAAACCATAGAGAGCTCCATGAATGAAAGTGAATAACATACTATTATTACTTACCGTATATAATTAATTATACTTGCAAAAAATGATAATTATAATTAATACTAATAAATAATTATCAATTATTAATTTCCTATGAAATTATTCTGAAACTTTGACAGGAGAGAGAACATTCGGGAGCGTTAGACCTCAAAATTAATTTATTTAACTATATTCACTCCTTATTAAAGGATTGAATAAAGTTAATTAAAATTTAAATTTTAATACTAATCTAAATCACTACTTAATGATTAAAGTTAGAGATGAATAAGTAGAAGAAACTGTGGATGACTAGTGAATATCTCTTAAAAATGAAGCGAACACGTTGTCTCTATCGGAATAGAAACAAAACTTCCCAAGTTTCGAACGGAAGGTGGGTATAGAAATTCCTCTCCCTGCAGGGCATTTTTACTCGAAAAACATTGGCATAAAGATTCACCAAGTCCGGAGCTCGAGAAGCTGCAGGAGTGTACGATACATAAATACCTTCGAAGTAGCACGTGCTATTCCCTTTAAAAATTCCTTAGTATCTTGGAAAAATCGTCTATAGCGTAGGAGTCGCTAAATTTAACTGCAAATTTCCAGGCTGCGGTTCGATGCAAGTTTAATATATTTCTACTCTATTCGAAATGCTTATTAATTGTGGTGTATGTCTTGCAACAACATATTTGCCTCTGCATGCCTTTCTTTCTATGTGATGATGGAAAATATTTAAAAACACAAATAGATATCACTTAAAAGATTCAAATATGTGTTATTTTTACTGCAAACAGTGTTTGTATCAATGTATTATTATAATCTATGATATCTTAAATATAACCAAAGACTATAGCCACAATAATTTTTCCATCTAGCATCTGACGAATACTTTTTTGAATCCTCACTCCTAGATACTGAATTAAGTCGCCGCCCAGAACGTCCAGCCTGCAGCCAAGTATAATAATGTACAATAGTCTCCTGTCTTCGCGAGTGACCCATTGTCAGCCATCGCAGTCTCATGCTAATATAACTTGTTATCCAACATGAATAATGAAGCATTTCAGTTTTTTAGCGGCTGCGCACCAGTTCAGTATTACACAGTCGCTTCGTGTCAGGTAATTTTTGCACAGCGGCTGTGTACCATTTTAGTAATGTACAGCCGCAGCAGACAAATTCAGTCTCGCACAGTCGCTGTGCACCATTTCAATGTCACTCAATCGCTGTGTACCATTTAGGAGTCTCTCAGTCGCTGTGTAGAATTTCAGTCTTGCACAGCGTCAGCTACCCACTGTACCCATACAAGGTAACCGCAGAACTTTGCCCTGGAGAACCACTAGCATCTCCAGCAAACGATGTCTGGCAGCGCCGTTGCTGTTCAGAATCAGAATTGAGATTGCGGCCTCGGAAGGGAAAACACGAGAGCAATCCGCTTTGGAAAAATGGTAATTTGGTAACATCGGGTTTGCTGCTTCAGGTAATCACGATTACCTGAATTGAATTGTTCCGGCGGAAGAGAAAGTAAGTTAGGTTTTGGCTGTGTGACGCGGTATTTACACCAAATGATGTTACATCCTGCATATACCTATATATTTAATAGACGCCTTATATTCAAACAGTAAAATACAATTTACAACAAGCCCTCTACAATTTATTTAAGATAAATAGATGACTGAGCTCATTAAGCATGATGATACTAATTTTGTGTTCCTTATTTCACAGCAGGATTTCTAATCTCATGTTAATGCAAAATTGGGATTGCTGTCGTCCTTATTTCCCCCCACGGGAGAACCCACGCGAATATCATTATGTATAGAAGATGCAGCTCCCGTATCTGCAAGCATCTCGCTGAAATTACAAGTAACTTTGTGCATAACACGCATAACAATAAAGCATTTCAAGTTAAGACGGTGAGCTAACTCAAGTGAAAGATCTGCTTTAGTATGAATAAGAAAAGATCATACAGCTACAAGTTTTACAAATTGGGTTGCCTTTAGTCGGGGTTTCAGCTGTCACGATGGTCAGATTTATTGCGTCAGTCTCGACCAATTGTTGGCCGGACAAGCCAAGAAATGCGCGCTCTGCCTTTAAGGTCCCAACTGCAACAGGCGGCGGTAGGGATTACATGTGAGTGCCTGGTTTGGACACAACTAGGATTTCTCTGGAGACCAGCCGCAGCAAAGTTTTCCCATCTAAGAAGACGTGCAGGTCATTTTTAATGTGCAAGTCAGTGTTGACGATGTGCAAGACAATATTACTTATAGTATATTTAAATGTAACTAGGTTATATCAGGTAATAGTTTCATTTAAACTCAATCTCATTAATTGGGTTACCTCTTCGCAAAATTGATTTCATGGAAATAATGAACAGCTATAAATTGCGAGCCTGTTAAATTTCGCGAATACTCGTATACGAATATTAAAAAAACCGAATCACTAATGAGCCTTCCAGTTGTGGAGTGTGCTTTATATGTACATATTCAAATATACATGTGTGAAAATTTTGCTGTTAATAAATCATTGGCCGTTCCATGCATATTAAACAAGCATTTTTTTCTTTACAAATGTTTGCTTAATGCTTAGTCTCTATCAGGGAACAATAAAAACTTGATTTCATGTCAAATTATCAGCATTTCCTGGTAGTATTCCAGTAAGTTCAACAGAATATATAATTTGTGAAGCTATTTAATACATATAAACAATTCCTTGAATGATGACTCGCCATAAATTACAGACTCATTTCACGGAAGTTATTTTTTGACAAATTAAGCGTAACAGAAGCTAATTAAGAAGATTTATGGTAATTTCATGAACTGCGCTTTAAATCTAAACTTAGGAGACAACGCGCCAGTTAAATTAGATAATATTGATATATTAGCACAGTTTAATTTAAAAAGAATAATAAGATTCGTCAATGTATCAAGTTTCAGGTATAAAAATTTCATTGTAGACCTTGCCGTTACAGCCGAGTTACGTAAGTTAGTGTACTTTTTTAAAAATTCTTCGATTATCTTCTTTTTTAAAAATTATATTATATTATATATTATATTCTATATTATATAATATTATATATTATATTCTTTTTTAAAAATTCTTCGATTATCTTCTTTTTTAAAAATTATATTATATTATATATTATATTCTATA
The DNA here is from genome assembly GCF_000764305.2 of Hyalella azteca. NCBI lineage: Eukaryota > Metazoa > Arthropoda > Malacostraca > Amphipoda > Hyalellidae > Hyalella > Hyalella azteca. Next base: position 15,452 of record NW_025938794.1, on the reverse strand, counting down.
TTATATAATATTATATATTATATTCTTTTTTAAAAATTCTTCGAATTTCAGCCATCGCTTCCCAAGGGGTACCTAATTTCATGAAAATAAGAACATAAATATGAGCAATACAATAGATAGAACTTCACAACTCAACATTCAATTCCCTCATAATTAGTTATACTCCAAGAATTATTGAACGTTCTCGCGCACACGCAGAAGCGTAAACTATAAGAAGCTATGCACAGAGTTCAATGTCTCAGTGACATCCATGAGAGGTTCGCTAATTAGGTGATGTGAAGCTTCTAGAAGCTGTCATACGCGAGCCTCCTTCGGCAATTAGCCTGCCACTCCAACAGACTCCAGTTATCCGCTTGGTATCATTGCTACCGTGACTGCATCACCAAAATTGCAGCGGTTACGCGCTTTGTTCTGAAACTACGAGCAATGCAGAGTTACTTTTCTAGTCCCGTAAATAGTTTATCGTGGAAGGCACACGATGCGGCTGATTGTGCTATTCTTCTATTTCTTTATGCGACATATATCTGGATAATAATATAATAAATTTATATTTTCAAATTGAAAATTGCTTGATATATATTATAACCAAAATTTTTACCCAGTTCACTTTTTAAAATGAATTTTTAATATTAAGAACATCATAGAAGAGTGAAAAAGATCTTCTATCTGAAATAAAAATTTACATTCCACAGAAAACTCTTTTAAATTATATTGAAGACCTTCATTTCACATCATAAAAGTTAAAACTTGGAACTACATTTTTAGGTCGCATTTTCCAGTGCGCACAACTCTTAGAAACTTTGAAAATATACGAAGAAAAAATAAATTATAAGATCAAATCATGTAGCAGCGAGTGGAAGACCAAACTTTACAAGATGAAGGCAAAAAACTAAGAATAAATTGTTGAGCTAATATCTAAAGACTTCTTATACAGTGATATGAGAGTAAAAAAGTTCACCTGCCTTCATACGCAATAATACGTACCGAAAAATGCATTTGTAAAATAAATTGTGGTAAAGAATCAGTTTCGCTATATCCCAGCTATTCGAACAACACAGTGGGGATATGAACTTGGCAATCGCATTCTATGCTCGAACAATTTATTAAATGCACGACAAACGGAATGAATCGGGCTGCAATTTATGTTCATTCAACACGTACGAAATTATTGTATCGTCATTATCGAGGAGCCTCCTCGAAGTAGAATAGATAATTTTTTATAATTATATAAAAAAACTACCCATATATAATCTCCATAACAATATCCAAGCTGGCAAAAATTGAACAATAGTATTAAATGAATCACGAGCTTAAATATCGCTTCCAGGAATGATACAAGTTGCCTTGGCACCTTCAGCTGATACCTGTCAATTTTATTTAATTGAAAAAATCACTGAATACTTTGTATATGAAGTTGTAATATAATATTAATTTGTATAATGTTTCTAAGTGAGTGATATTTGTATATTTGTTACCTTTAAAACTATCCTACAATAAAATTAGTCATGTGATTTTTCAGTACAATCATAATTAATGAACAATAAAATTAATTAACATAACTTTGCCCATCTTGAAAGCCTAGGTTATGTGAGCAGCGGTCAGAAGTTTAATCAAATAAACGAAAGGTCGAGTTGTTTTTGGCTTTTGCATTAGCAGGCTCGAAGCAGTTAAACAATTCTATTATGAAAGATACATTCTTCCCAAACCAGTCGAGTGAAAGCTAATAGAATTACGGGTGGCTAAGCTAAATTCAACAATAAAGTATTCCAGTCCTAATGCGATTGAACTTATTTAAATTAAACTATGAATTTATGAGGGGGAAGGGACTGAGTGGAAAATAGATTTCATTGAAACTATAAATTTCATTAGAATTTAGGCGTCCAAATGAATTAATTATTAGTATTTTCTGAATTTAGGTAACTTTATAACTCGAAGAGTAATCTATTTTTGGAATTGCAATTTCCGTTAAAGTAATACACAACCATCCAAGCTTAGGTTCTGACGAAATTTTTACAATGATGTTTCTTTGTGGCAGAAAATAATTTTTTCCCTTGTATGAAAAAGTTTTTTTTCGTAGAATTTTCTTTTATGAAATTTTTTACTCCAACTGTTCGAGAACGAAGTACTGTTAAAAAACTAATTTTCCGTTGAAGGAATGCGTTCAATAATGCTATATTCACATCACATAATAGAGCAAATTGTTGATATTCCATCTTGGGACATGGTGTAGATGATGAACTTCTAGGTCGAGTGTAGCCAAATACCGCCCTGGAAACATATCAATAACTGTTCTGTTGCTTATGCTTTCGAAAAAATCTTCCCAGATACATAAGGTTCGAAAAAATGCTGCAATGGTGAGGGCAGATGCTCACTTAAAGTCATTCGTACAGAGGGATTCCCTCTTTTACGGAGGCAGTAATCCGTTGATTTTCATTTATGATGTGCGATACAACAGCTCTTTGGACGACATGTTCTTGGCAGGCTGAGGGTCTCGTTTGCTGTCACTGCAAAGCCCCGCTTGATGACATCGCACATAAAACTCTTGCCCAACGCCATACAAAACAAATGAGGCGTCTCAACGCTATATCAAGAATCGTCTGAATGCCTCACTTTGCTAATGACATCGCAGTGCCAATATGCAATTTCCTATGTGATTTAAATCATTATTATTTTTCAAACAATCATGAGTTTGGGGTTGAGACTATTTCATGAAGGTCAAGTTAGGATAAAGTATTTTCAGGTTCCTATGGAAATAAGGTCCCGGTTTCTTTGCGTTATTATTCAATAGAGATAAAAAGACTACATGGAAATTTAATTCGTTGAAGTGTGGGGGTTCTTAGAAACGTGTAATTGTTCTGCGCTAGCAAGAAATGATAATACGAAATTATATTCTTTTGAGGCTAAATCCATTAAAAGAACAGGTGCTTAAATGGCGTCGTCATCGAATTGTGACATTTTTTAGCTCTAGTATAGTTGCCTCCATTCCAGGAATTCTCAGGCGCCCATAGAACGTTCCGGTACATCAGGCATTTTAATTCATTAAGTGACACGACGAGATAATTTTCTCGTTGATCTTGTGTTCATTTGTCGCTGACAACAAACATGTCCGTCTTACGTGGACGGCGCTGGAGGCGAGGCCAGAAAAATGATCCCTGCTCGTTTTTGCGACTCACGCGCAAGAAACTAATGTCAAGCAGAGGAAAAATGAACTAACTTCTGAGCTGCCATAAAGATTACTTCAGCTTCTCTGCCTTTGTGAACAATGAAAGTATGCATAATATGAGAGCAGAAATATGCATGCATTTTCCTCCCATACAGAAGATATTACATGATAAGCATGCACTTTTATTTCCAACTATATACTAGGAACAGTTTTAAAGAGAGTATATAGTAATGAAATACAATTTGAATGGGTTATAATTATTATTACTATCATTATGACGTTTTAAAGGAACCGTTTAGTGCACATTTGTTAATTTTAGGCAATTTATTAACCAGTAAATTAAATAGTTTGATTTTTTCGGTAATATTGGCGGCCAACAATTTCCTATTCGTTATCAAGAATTTTTTATTTATTTTTATTTATCATTCATCCATTTATGGTAACAATAGCATGCACACTAGCTTTTGAATTCGAATTTTGAATGTATTTCCGCAACGCAGTTTTGAATTTTCTGCAGTCAGCCTGAGTTTTGGTGCTGTCAGCCCAGTTGTCGTGCTGTCAGTCGCAGCAGAAGAGCCGTCATATAAAACCCTGCTTACTGACGTTTTCTCAAGCCATTCTCAATAAGATCTTTGCTTACTGTTCATCGTAACCGCAAACAAGTCTTTGCATTTTTAAATTTCACTACTTTTATCTGCACACTGTTCTTTCCATGGAGTACTAGCCAATTTTATTGATATAATTAATAGCATACAAAACTCAGTCGATTAAAAAAATTGATGTATCATTGAAGCGATTAGGCCATGTTTTTTATTGTTGCTAGATGATTTACTTCATAAATGTGGTTCATCGTTTTGAATTATATTGATATAATTAATTCAATAATCTCTAATAATAATCGAAATTTTCTGCAGTCAGCCTGAGTTTTGGTGCTGTCAGCCCAGTTGTCGTGCTGTCAGCCGCAGCGGAAGAGCTGTCAGATAAAACCCTGCTTACTGACGTTTTATCGAGCCATTTCTGACAGCCATCAACAATGTATCTTTCTCGAGCCATCAACAATATATCTCGATATAATAATAATATTATAATATTATTAAATTATTAATTATATCAAACGACGAACCACACTTATGAAGTAAATCCTCTAGCAACAATATCTCGAATATATATTATATTCGAGATTATATAAACAATATAGAGATACATAACAAAAACGAATAGTAAAAACGAATATAATGTATCATTAATCGATCATTAATCTTTTTAATTTGTGTTCAAATTGTTCATTCTTTGTTGTCAGAAACCGTTACAATCTACAACGCGTTTTCATTCTGAACGATCCCCCGAAAGAGCCATTCTTTATAATAATAATAGAATTAATTCAAAGTTTAATTTGTGTTGGTTGCCAAATTTGCTAAAATTATGAAGCGTCGTTTGCCTTAGTTTGGAAATCAAAAACATGTTGATTTGAAACTATTCAATCACCTCCATTAGGATGTGGCCGCAGGTTGCAGTTATTACTATCTATTTCTTTTTATATGAGCACTGGATAAGGGTCCTAGCAGCCCTTACCTAAATATGATCTAGTATGTGTCTAGTAGTTATGTTACATCTGAAAAGCAGGTTGAGGTTGAGCCATTTTCTGTCTGCCACCTTAATTCTGTTAACTTCTGCAGGTGCGGATAATAAATAACCAAGTGCAATCTTGAAGAAAATTTCATTAATCACCCGTAATTGCACAAAAAAAAGAGTCCTTGATATTTTATGGTACTGAGAAAAAGTATATTTCTTCATGGTCGATCTCACGTGCCGACTACACTCAGACGAAGCTTGTCTATGTGATGAAATTAAATTTCAGCTCATGACTTCATTTAACATCAAGTTCAGTACTTGCCTACAAACTCTTCAAAACAAACTCATTTAAAGTCTTGAAAACTTTTCGAAGGGCCTGCAAACTAAAAAATTCTACAAGAAATTAGTTACGGCAACGAGCTAAAACCGAAAAAGTTGGCTACTCGAGATTTTTTCTATTGAAAACACACTTTTTGTTCCTTTGACGAACAAAATGGATTCATTCCCAATTCCTCTCCATAATAATCCACATATATATACAAAAAAGACTGATTTTTATATGTATATGTGGATAATTTCTTAGATTGGTAGATTAAAGTTCACATCCATGTAGGAAAGGTAAAACATAAAAATAACTGTAACTTCTATTTACTGTATCTAACCCTGGGGTAACCATACTAGTTCGGTTAGGTTAATTGCAATAAAGTTGCATTGATATGTTTTAAAAATGTTTTATTATCATTAAATGTTAATGAGTAAATCCTAATAGCAGAATAATAAATATTTAGGGATTTCCAATAATTTTGGCCATTGTAGCGGCTAATGTAGCGCGCTACATTTTACTGTAGCGGTAGCGGTAGCGCCCGTTACAATCTAGTGGGTGTAGCGGTAGCGGTAGCGCCCGCTACATTTGAAGCATGTAGCGGTAGCGCCGCTACATTTCCAAGTAGCGCTGCCCAGCTCTGGTTATAAAATAAAAATTGCCTGTACAGTGGAAATTTTTTTCGATGAATAATTTACTGGGGTCAAGAAGTTTCAGCTCCGGCGTCACTATTCACTTACAGAGAAAATGTCTAAACATTTACATTGACAATAAAATGTTATTCCAGATGTTTGTTTGATACGCACCGAGGTCCGTTTATTTTCTTCAGTTGCGATGAATAACGATTTGGATAGTAAAATGTCAAAGTTCAGATTAAGTAACGTACAAATAGTAAAATTGAGAAATGACAATACAGAAGGCTGACGAATGTCACATTCTACGTGTATAGTGATTAAGGTACGGTGATCCTGAACAGCGTTTTGTTGAATAACATCTTGGTGCAAAAACCTAGGTTATACGGAAAAGAACCGCTCGTATTAAAGCATCTTATATTCTTGAAGATATTAGAAACTGATTGGGATCAACGATGTACCAACTGTAAAATTGTTGATTACGATTTTAAAACAAAAACGCAACATTAAATGCTTACAACAAAGAAGGAATTCATTTGCTTTTCGAGAACACTTACTTTGAATGATGACTCATGTAAATTATTAGGAAACGTTATACATTCGAGACCTGATATTCGTCCAAAATGTGTTGTACCGCTGCACCACAGTGGCTCTGAAATTAAATACAATGAATAGCGTGCTTTTATACTAGATATACACTAAAAAAAACAACAGGTCGTATTGTGACAAACATTTGCTCGTAGCTATGATATGACATTTCGTAATAAATTTGGGTCAAGATGACCCACACAATGAATCGCTATTTGAATTAAAATGAATCAATATTTGGATAAAAATGCATCGCTAATTGTACAAAGTCTCACTCATTTCCTTGAGTGTGGAATTTATTAATTTATTTTTAGCGAATTTATTTATTAGCGAGATGGCAGGAAAAGTTAAACCAAATAATTTAAAATTGTTCAGAATGTTCCAGGCACTCTAGCTAAATGCTAATCAGGCTATAATTAAAAATAATTATCTAAAGGATGTTTACGTCAAGCTCTGGTATTTTGCACGACTCACTGAAATATCACCGCCCCGCGATGCTGAAGAGGAACCCACGTCATCGAAACTTGTTGTTTATCCTCGGGACTTTTGTGCGATACTGAATTCTGCAGGACCAAAAATTACCCTGAATTAATTCTGTATGCGTACCTGAAATATATAATTGAACAGGAAAATGACAATTCTCTTGAACAATTAAAACACCAAGAAACAAGTCAGAACAAAATGAGCAATGAATATCTTATTTGAATAAACTTCAACAAGTAATATGATAGAGGCTATCGGAAGTGCATGATCCGTATACGTACACCCTCTTCGTCACAGCGCAGTATTTGCCCACCGCCTTGCACGTTCAAGAACTTGCCGACCCTCTGGTCGTCTTTGTCGCGGGCCTGCAGGAAGAAGCCACGAAAGGTTTCCGCCTCAGACGTCAGCGTTACTGCCGAACAAGAGGCGCGTTTGAGAATTGTGGTTACAAATTTTGTGTCAGGCCTGCGAAATTGAAAATATCGAAAATATATACCGTAAATATATACCGATATACCGTCTATATTGAAGAATGTAATCATGATTTGAAAAAAAGTTGTAATGGGCCGCAAGGCTACGTGTGACTCTGCAGTCATCCTTCCTACTGTGAAGTATGAAGTAGGTTTACTCCCATAATCAAGAGTTATTGTAACGGTTCAGGAATAATTTTATTTATCAAGTATTTGTAGCAAGGCAGGGTGACCCAATGGTTAAATTTTAGAGTACCGCGACTGGAACAGCGAGTTGCGGGCTCGATCCCAACTTCTGTGACAGTTGCGGTCTAATAGAGCGAGGTGGTCGGGCGGTCATGAACCGGCGACAGACCTCTATGGCTGTCGCCGGTTCTTACAACGCTGACACTGTAGTATAATAAAATATATAAGGCAGTCATACTGGGTTTGGTTACCTCTGATGGTGCTATTATCTTCCTTGCTGGCGTGGATGATGAACGGCGATGGGCTGCGCTGCGGTCCGAGGGTTAGGTGAAGAGGATACATGCTGTCGCATGCAAGACTTACGCTACCGCTGCTGAACCCTAAGCTTCCGCTCACAAAAAGCGTGACAGCTAGAAACACGCACGCAAGCAACGCGGCGTGTACACGGGGCATTTTTTCAATAATTAAGTATCCTTGAATTATCTACCCGAATTTAATCAAAGTCCCAGCCTATACAAATTTAATAGGTCAAAGAAAGCTTCACAGGATCCACATTGGCAACCTAACGTAAGTAATAGCTATTACCTGGAAGCCTTGTTTGTTATTTTATTTCGCGTCTCTTATATATTTCATTGTAACGTGTGTTCCTATGTGAATGAATAAATAAATCAAAAATCAAAATAAATATTGCAGATCAGTAAATGTGCGTACAGAAAAGAGTTGCCTCGGACAGCGCTACTGTTGAGTGCAAGGTCTGCATCCACACTGAAGGCTGGAACCCGTTTGTCAGCTCTCTATCCAGTTTGTTTGTTAAACAATAGAATACAAAATAAGAAATACCCTAATATATATATACGCAGTGCTTGGGAACAAACCTGGCCTAGAATGGAACTGTAAATCAAGTGACTTTCTACCCCGGATCAGGATAGAGGCAGAAAGAGAAATCGTGCTAATGTCTTAAGACGAGGTGTAGAAAGTAAGAGTATCGAAGTGATGTGAATATAAATTATTGGACAATATTCTGCTTGAAGCATCCTAATGAGCCTTAACGAGATTATTCAGCGAATCGGCTTGTTAACTGGCTTGTTTCGGGAAACAGACAAAAAATTTATGTATCAAATAATAATTGTACAATATTTAATTTAATTTAATTTATTGTACAATTATTAATTCAATTTAATTAAATTTTAATTTACAATTTAATTAATTGTACAATTATAATTGTATAATCATATATAATTGTAAATGTGTAGGTTACAGTGCTAAAATTAAATTTCCATTTATTCGTACTTTTTAAAATTTAATAAGGAAGTACTGACATTATAAATTTTCGTCGGACAACGCAATTAAAAAAATTATTCGTGGACTTTGTCCGGAAAAAAAGACCCTACAACCCACCGGTGAGTCTTGTCGAACTCGAGGTGTTAATAAAAGTGAAATGAAACGATACAAATTTTAAAAACCCCTCGTAGTCCAGGTTTTAATTTCTCTCGTCCACTTAAAAACTTTGAACATCAAATCAACAATCAGTGTAACCATTGGAATGTTTAAGTAATCAGTACCAAATCTCCACGTCGTTTGTCAAAGATTAAACTCTATTGCCCCGACGCCTCGTGCAGATCTCACCACTGACTGCATTGAGGCCGCGGACTTGAAAGAAAACTCGTTGACCTGATGACATCCTGCGCAGTTCAAAGTGAAAGCAGGGACAATTTCCTGTGATTTTCTTCGGTCAGTTTGCCTTATTGCTTGGCAGCGTTTTCTGGGATTAGTTTGCTAGCGTCCTACTAGACGAGTCAGTCGAAGAATTTACTTTTCTTCGGGATCTCTGTCGGCTACGGTAAACGATTTTTCATTTAAGTAAACATTTTATCAAAATTTCGTTTAGTGAATTCTAAATTATCCGTAGAATTATTTTACCCAACACAGTAAATAAGAAAATTGTCTGAAATTTGCCATAATACAGATTTTATTTTAGAAATCATGCGACGTTGTACAGTTATGATTAATTTATCATTATAGGTGCAATTTTCATTTTACATATATACATTTCATTTTATAAAAAAAATCGAAAAAATCCCTGAATTTGTAGAATTTTCTAAAAGCTCCTGCTATTAGAAGAAAAAGTTTCAGGAACTCGTACTGCTGAACCTTAAATAAGTAGAGGAATACCTCATCATATTCGAGCATGCATAAACAACACACAGAAAACTTCATGCCAGAACTCTATTTGTCACGTGGTTCACTCACCTAGCTAATTGGGAGTCAGGTAGGAGCAAGCCATACAGCTTTCTCACTGCTAATGTTGCACCTAAATTGCTTGGGTTCTTTCATATTTAATCCCGGCTCACTTAGAAAGCCCGACCTTGTCTGACTCTTTATTTACTAGCAGTTCTCTAACGACTTACCTGTGTACAGCAAATAGGAAATAATAGCATGTTAACTCCACTAGTACAGATAACGACACTTTCGTCACAAGTCATTGAGTACTTACTTCTGGAATATAAAGTGGATTTGATATTTTCTTCCCCAATTTATTCTGCAGAAAATCAATATGCAAGGCAGTGTTAACAAGAATATTGACATCAAAGAAGTTGATTTGCAATTACTCGATTTAAAAAATTTCTTTCCATTTCACGCTAATTTAAAGTAAGACATTTTTCTGATCTGAACCAACTGCGTACCGCCTTATTTTCATTCCATCTCTATGAACAAATTTATTTGCGGAAGTGACATCTTATTTCTCCAGAATTTGCTTCCCTGTGTCGGTCATTAATAAATAAATTACAACTTGCCTCGACGGAGGAAGCAACGAGGTTATCATGATTAAAAAATGAAGAAAAATAACGAATTTAACCAAAAACAAAGTAATTGCTACCTTGAGGTTAAATGTAGCGACTATGGAGACTTGTTTTCCTACACAGCTAATATAATGCATTTAAATCAGATGCAACGACATCTACATAGTAAAATGAGGTAGATTTTGCAACTTCATCGTCATAACATTGGTTACAAAACATGAAAAAAATAACGCTGTGATATTTTTTGGAATACTACTTCAAATTATGAATAAGCTTAAGCGATTTAAGATATGTGACTTGATGTTCTTAATGTTGCAAAGCAGACTCACCACTTGATACTGACGCTTCATTTCAAAGTTTTTCTTTAAAAAACATTTGAAGTAGGTCTTCCCTTGAAGTATCTGCATGGAGCGTCATTGACAGAAATGTTACTTGATATGTGATGAGATGCAGTTCACATAAAAATGATGTAGTAAATAGAGCCGGGCTGCAACTGGAGGAGGTTCAGATTGAATAATCGATGCAAGTCTCGGCGCTGACGGGAGATTGATGACCTCGAAAGGTAAATGTTGAAACCTGGGGCCACATTGAAGCGCTCGAAAATTTTGAACTCTCCCTTAGACGTAACGTCACTTGTATTTTGCAAAGTTAACTCCTGATCAGACGCACTATTCTCTTCCTAAAAAGCCATCATTATATAATTGTCAGAGAAATGGCGGATTAAAATTGATTATAAAAATTGAATGCATATGCCTATGAACTTTTACAACGAAGGACGAAGTGAATCAATTAATTTCAATGCTCGGTGTCACTGCAATATATATGTGTCTACCCGTTGTTACAAATAAGTTATGACAATAATTATAGTTCCAATTTTGAATCACTATGTGCCGTTAGTTGCGTGAAAACTAATCCAAGTTGATCTATTAAAATCATTGGATGACTTTTTAAAACGAGATGCACATGTTTCCCTGCAGCCTTAATTTTCATGTTTTCAATCAGCAAACGACTCGAATCAGCAATTTACGCTCTCGAGTAATATTTTCGACGCACGTCTTCTATTAAAATATCCCAACCTCATTATTCTTACATGTGAGAAGAACTAGAAATGTTTCCTCAGGCCTCAGCTTGGAAAAAACAAACTGTGATATCTAAAGTAATTTCCGGTAGCTGCCCAAGACAGCGAGCAAATATCCTAGGAGCCAACCTTTAACATCAAAAGAGCTGGATCACTTTTCTTGAACAAGAAGAATACAAGGCTGGCAATTTAGTGAACAACAGTGCCAAAACTGTTTGATCTGCTCCCTTTAAAATCTGTTGTGACAAGCATCGAAACATTCCAAGCCGCACTATGTCCAAAATTATACACTGTTAGAAAAACGGTGAAACAACGGTCACACTGGCGTTCTAGTGGCCGGTCACCCCGCGAAAATAAACTGTTTATCCGTTTTTATCAGATGTTTTACTGATTTCTAGTGTTAAATTAGAATAAAAACGGCGACACGGTGTTTCTTTTCACGTGCCGACCGGCCACTGAGACGCCGGTAATACCGTTAACGGTATTTTTTCTAACAGTGTAGTTAAATTCGGAGCCACCATGCACGATGATGAGTTACAGTAACGTGCCATCATCATAGCCCCCACAAATCAAGCAGTAGCGCACTTCATGCAGTTTAATATAGCTAATTGTACAACATTAAATATGAACAGCGTCATAAATTCAGCAAAAGGGTGGAAATCAGCACCTCGTTGAGACTTGACGGAGCTGTGGCGCAGGGAAGATTATTGTGATCACTTCGACTGAGTGGTTAATCGATTAAATATAGTAAAACCACAATCTGTAGAACAATTCAAAACGTAAAATTATAAGAAATTTGAATAAAATCTCTTGCAAAGGATCAATAATGCGAGTGATGTTACTTATATACACTTTATTTACTTTGAAGTCCAGCAACACACATTTTTGCCGCATTAAAAAAAAAAGAAAAACTACTAAATAAGGCGACTAACAGCATTTTAATTTAGTTATACTGTGTGTTGAAGCCTCTCAAAAGAAAAAGCCTAGAAGCGAGAACAAACTTCGAAATAAATCACTAAAATGTAAATTAGGTTTTCCACAGCCCTGACACAGTCTAACACATTATTACAGCGTTAAATGTGCAATGTGCATGCCTGTTTACTTCCACGAACTACCGCAAAATTCATGCAAATTTGAAACTCTGACATAGATTGCACGGCTTCTACTCTCTCAAATAAGCAGGAGTTTAAATAAGCAAAAATTCTCTAGCAGTAAACACCAATTATACCTTAACATTAGGGTTGCTATTTCTGACGATTCAAATTGCATGGCAATAGGTCGTATTTTTTTCAGGAATGGATTTAAAAAATTGTTCAATTAAAATTACCGTCTGTACGTATGTGTAAATAATTCTGTAAATTTCAAAGATTTTCCCTGAAATTAATTCACAAACAATCTATCATCAATCTACGAATTATTCAGGAATAATGAGAGCTCAGGTGAGCTGTAGAAATATCACCTCAAATACTATTGTCCGACAACAAGCCGGGCGTAACAGAAGCTCTCGTGTGATGTGCTGAGCAGGTCCCAAATTACGCTCGCAAATTACGATGCGCCGAGAATGTTCTCAAAAATATGAAACAACGCGGCTGAATATTCATTCAAAGAAACAGGCGAGATTCGATTGCATGAGATACCTCCCCAAATTTGAAGGGTGCGTCAAATTGAAATATCCTCCTTTTTAAATGATGAGATTTCGGAATACGTTGATGGTTAGAATGATGCATTTCCAAAGTAAATTGTTAATTCCGCATAATGAAACATTTATCTGAATTGACACATTTTGGTACGTTCCAAAAATCAATTATTATCACTGGCAGAAACGTTGGCCTAAATATTTTTCTTAAAATAAACTTGCATTCCTTAAAATACCAACACCATTTAGTACTAGTGCTCCCCGTTATTCACTAAGAACATCCTCTGGAAGCTCAATGTTTTATTCCGGCTATCAAACTCATTATTTAGAACCCTTAGAGTCTGGTGAGCCTGATCTTGGCTGCTAAAGGTCGCCTCAGGAAACACTTTAAGGACTTTTAAGCTGGGCTGTTTGTGATGCGATGAGCCCATAGCTGGCCACGAGCTATTGCATCGCCCAGTGTAACTGGCAGCAAGCGCCACTTAGAATTAATATGATGACCGCAGCTAGCTGCTCTCTATGCTAATGCTGCAGATGCAGGTTTTGGCGAAGTGATCCACGTAGCTAATGCACCGAACACAGCAACATTGTCTTGCCTCACTACCACTAGAGCTAAATATGTGATGTGTAGGCTCTGTCAACTTGCATGAACATGGGCAATATGTATCCTACAATATTCATTGTGAACCTAATTGACCAAACTAAAATTTCATGATTTCAGTCATATATTAATATATACTTGCATAGACTTGAAGAGATATTATCTATTCCATTTTATATATTTATCTTCTCGAAATTTTTAACCTCTGAATGAAGTGAATTTCAAAATTATTCTTATGAGTATTGAATGTGTCAATAGGAAGTAAAATTCTTATATGATTTGAAAATTTACGTGATTTCACTTAATGAATTTCTTCAAGATCAGTATGTGTTAAGAGAAATTCGGCGCAAAATACTAACAATTTTTATTCTATTAATTTCCATTATATTTGTATGTAACTTCCATCAATACTCGAATAGTCACTTAATACAGACATGATCTAAATGTTTCTCTTCATTAAATGTCATTTATAGTCATTAATTTTGCTCTTTTTCATTTCTGTCTAATAAGCATACGCCAAGAGCACTGAATCATTCAAACCATATTCAATTAAAATTTTGGCTGTTAATTTCAGTAAACCATTCAATTGCATAAAACTTCTTCAAGCTTGACGCTAAGTGACATCTTGATATGATATAGCGGTAACAAAAGAAGCACTCAGCGCGTATTGCTCGTCTCGACGACGTCATTTAATTCCTTCCTCACGATTAAATGAATTATTACGTCGCTACCTCCTTCTTGTAGGTAATGAATAACGCTGTCTCTATTACATGCAGAGCAATATTTATGTCTTGGAAATGAATTGCCCTCTCTTTACTTAAAATAAAAGAGAAAACGTTCGTAGAATTTAGGCATCTATTCGCATGAACTAATGCATATTGGTCATATTATACGTACATCATAACAATTCATTCTGGTACAGAACGAAGAGTGGTACTCGATTCCTATATGAGAGATGAGAGAGGCGTTTGAAGATTTTTTTGTCGAAGCATTTACTGAGAAGACATCTACTTGTAATAATCAATATATTTCACGGTTAACAGTTAAACGATAGTGAAAATTTGGTAAAATGTTGGCATGGTCACATCATGATTTCAGTACCGAGTCACACACAATCAACTCCATTCTTCACTCATTTCCTCATGGTTTTCGTGGCTACCTGTAATCTCCTTACTTTCTTTTGAAACTTAGGTCAAACTTTGTAGTGCTTCAGTGTAATCGACGGCTTAGGTGGATTACGTCAAGTGGAATCACTGACGTGAACTTTGGAGGAGTTTAATTAAGCCTCGCCGATTTTATTGAGTTTTTTTTTCAACTTCAATAATAGCTTACATGTCTATCATATTTCTAGGCACTGATTTAGTCTCATTATTAGAATAAACTTAAAATTTAGTTCATCAACAAATACACTAACTTCAAAACTCTGCCTTCAACAACTCTGAGTTTGATCTTGAGTATAATAATATATAATATATCGCGCTAAAAATTAATAATTCTGCTCATATTTATTTAGAGGTAAATCTGAACATTCGTCTTGAGCCCATATTTTGTTATCTATATACGTATAGTAGGCCTAACGCATTTGCGCTCACATCCTTTGGAAGTCATCCACGCTATAGACTGGAATATGCCAGGCACGACGAAAAGGGAGCACACGCATCAATTCCAGGTATTCCAGACCAGTGCCTTCATTCACCGAGCACATATTCCTTGCCTTGACTGATGGATTTAGCCTTCCGCCCTTTCCAGCTTAGAACGAAGGCCACACTGGCCACAATCCTGCCATCTTTCTCTCTAATTTCATCTATTACTCAGAGGAAATGAGTAAAGCTTGATGGGAGTTATGAGCTGAATCAGCGAGCCACTATTAAGCTTATGAGGTTAATAAGGAGCAAAGTTTTGCTCTGAAATATAGTGCTG
>NW_025938793.1:0-342 GCF_000764305.2 Hyalella azteca | reverse complement strand
GGCAGTCTTGACTCACTTGTTCAGGCCGTTGGTGTAGTGCCGTGGCAGTCTTGACTCACTTGTTCAGGACGTTGGTGTAGAGTGCCGTGGCAGTCATGACTCACTTGCTCAGGACGTTGGTGTAGAGTGCAGCGGCAGTCTTGACTCACTTGTTCAGGACGTTGGTGTAGTGCCGTGGCAGTCTTGACTCACTTGTTCAGGACGTCGGTGTAGAGTGCCGTGGCAGTCTTGACTCACTTGTTCAGGCCGTTGGTGTAGAGTGCAGTGGCAGTCTTGACTCACTTGTTCAGGACGTTGGTGTAGAGTGCAGTGGCAGTCTTGACTCACTTGTTCAGGACGTTG
>NW_025938792.1:0-525 GCF_000764305.2 Hyalella azteca | reverse complement strand
AATATAAGGTTCTTTTTAATACCTAAAATAAGTGCATTTAGACGTATGAACGATTGCCCAAATCTGGTATACTCAAAGTAATTGTAAAATATGTCCATTTAAAACCTGGATATTTAATAAATAATAATAATAATTCTATTTTCATTCTAATAATTTATGCATAATTATTCATTTATCGAATGCCGTTTGTTCAGTGATCATTTATAATATAGATATAATATTTAAGGGCTACTAACCATCGATTTCATAAGAATAGCGAAGCAAAGCTCAACGCACATGCAGAATGCATGAGAAAAAATGCTTCATTTCTTACTTACGATGAAATTTTGCATTAAAATTACGCAAAGTTTACCTAACATATGCGAGCCAATATCACGCTTGTTAAACGTATAGGTTAAACACATGCACCGAAAGAGAGTTTAACTGTAATTAAGAGGAAGAGAGGCATGAAGAACTTAATTTGGTGAGAAGTGAGAACTTTTGAGAGAAGTGAGAAGAACTTTTGAGAGAAGTGAGAAGAACTTT
>NW_025938791.1:0-829 GCF_000764305.2 Hyalella azteca | reverse complement strand
CTTTAATGCCATTGACAAAATTTTTCTATGTCAAATAGTTTTTGAGTTTTGGGGGTTTTTGTTAAAAAACTAAAAGTGGTCTAAGTTACCCCGGGAGTCTAAGTTACCATACCCCATTTTACGGTACTGGTAATTGAAAAAAAAGTAACAAGTTACATATATGCCCATCACCATCTGGTCATAGCACTGCCTGAAATTGAAGACAATACATTTGTTCAATTGGACAAATAAGTCTTATAGGCAAGGAAGAAATTTATTTTTGAAAAAAATTCAGTTCTATAAATATGCTGCATTTAATTCAGAATGCTTTTACTCCTTTCAGAGGAACTGGTTTTGTAAATGAAGTCTCTGAGGGTGTAGTNAGTAAACTTGTTATCTAAACTTAGGAATCTTTTGCTGATCTTCGATCCCTCATCGTAATTAATTCTAGTCCAAATATGGCATACAACTCAATGCCAGCTGCCTTCACTCATGCTTTACTACCTCATCAACAAGACAACAACATGCCGGCTGGAATATCCCCCAGAATTTGTCCATTTCAAAGCCCTGATTGGGATGATGCGGGACAAGGGCACACTGCAGGACGATTGAGGAGCCGGAAGCAAGTATCAATGAAATATAAATTTAATGAAGTGACTAGTTATTACATACCTCAAAGTAAATTCTAATTTATCTTATAACTGGCAATGATCACATTCTTAATGCTGCAGACAAATTAGGTAGTTGGCGTAAACTGGGGTAACTTTGACCACTTTTTTCTTTCAAAATGATGCCATTTTTTTACTAGATAAGTTAAACTTAAATTGAAACATGCAAAATACAGGTCTAT
>NW_025938790.1:0-520 GCF_000764305.2 Hyalella azteca | reverse complement strand
CCGTTGTGACGTGAAGTCACGGACGGACATGACGAGCACAATAGCGCTTTTTTCCATAAATGAGAAAATGCGCAAAAAAAGCTCGAAATTATATAGTGAATGTTTGATCATGTGTATGACTGGTAGAGTTCCAATCACCGAATATTTCTTGGCTACGAGTGCTCATTCTATTAAATTTAATGATTATTGATTCAATCCGTGAACGAAATCAAAATAAATTATTATTGACTTGATAATTTATTAGCCTGATCTACTCAGTATGTTCAGTGTAGCGAATCGAAAATTGAAATTTATTCGGCCTCAGCTATCGCAAACATCATACGTATATCGTTTGATTTATGTCTGTGATTTGATTTCATGTGTGTTATTTGCTTTTCACATAAGACATCTTGTGATTCAATTAGTAATTTTTTCAAAAAATACGAATCTGAGAAATCTTGTAATCTCGTTTTTTATGAGTTTGCTGACCAATGAGATCGTCGTGTAGGCTACGGTTTCTTTTTCCCTGTGGTGAACAAAG
>NW_025938789.1:0-29243 GCF_000764305.2 Hyalella azteca | reverse complement strand
CCGTGAAATAATGATCGTCCAACCGTTGGCCAAGTAAGAAGTGTTAGTAAACGTGCGTACGTCGATAACGCGCCGGTAATATGCATACATTGCTGTTCAGTATATAAATAAATACTGTATATATACTCAGTATAAATACTGTATATATAGTAAGCAAGTGAGCTGGAAGCTCTTACAAAAGGTGGATTTATTGCGCTACTGCCAGGGCAGAAAATGCCACAAATCTTCAATTCACCTGGTTAATTCACCCGGCTGCTCTATTGACCATTATGCTGTTAAATTGTCTACGACTTTCATTGCTAAAAACGTATTTAAGTACTTATGTCATTAGCCTCATTAAATCGCATGAACACAAAGAATTTAAAATCAAAGAAAATGTCAAGCTAGTTACACGGAACTTCAAGGAAAACGGTTCGCTGACCAGCTCAGTCATTAGTTTAAAAATGTACCTAATATAAGTATAATATAAACAAACAGGAATTCATCTTTCGTGTATCTTTCAAAATTTATGTTCTGATTGTACACAAAATTACTCATCTTCTATATATTTTTGATCAGATGATGAAGCTGGTCATCGAAACGTTCTCATTGAAGATATGTTCCATTCTTGGTGCTTTCTTTGCTTTTAAATCCTTAGAAACTCGTTTCTTCACAAACTGATGAGAAGCTTCGTTCCCATTGCCTCTAATAGAGAAACTTTTTTCGAAGATACCAACGGAATATGATTCCTTCACTGCCAGCAGATATTTTAACTTCCAATTCCAACATTTGCACAGGAGATAGAAAATTTATTCAAAGCAGCTTCGGACGTTGAGATTCGAGTTGAAGTGAGTTAGAAATGTATTTCTATTTAATCAGGGAATAAGATAAACATTACGACGTTACGTAAATATTTGAGTCAAAAAACCTACATCGTAGAGATGAAGAATTATTTCCTGATTTGATATTTCATTTCTTAGTTAATTCTTTATAGTTGACGCGTGAAAAAATGAACGATTATACGTCGGATTATTCGATTATATTTAGAATTATTCACCGATCGAATACTATTGGTTTCGTGTTTTAATTCACTGGTGTTCTTATGTGGATAGTCTTGTAAACGAGCGATGCCTACTCCATTCAATCACACACGTAGTTAATCCAAAAATTAAGAATTTAGTCTGGTAGTACCTTGTACAACACATAGGCATTACAGCGTCTCAGATGCAGAGCTGTCTTCGTGGCTCAGTAGACTTAGCTACGGCCAGGCAGAGCTGGGCAGCGCTAGCGCTACTTTGCAATGAAGCGGCTGCTACCGCTACCGCTGCATGCTCTAAATGTAGCGGGCGCTACCGCTACCATTGCTTAAATGTAGCGCCGCTACCGCTACCGCTACTGAAAATGTAGCGCGCTACTGCTCACCTCTGCGACCAGGCTAAAAGCGTTGACTCAGGCTGACCTTTAAAGCAGAGCGGCGCCACGATGCGCGCATAGTGGCCGCACTAGACGCTGGTCCGCGCAGCTTACGGCGAGTCAGTATGTATAAATGAGTTTCAGCAAGAAACTCTGGTGGGGATACATACATATAGTATCGCAGATTCAACGAGTGTCAGCTGTATCTGCTGACACTCGTAGCAATCTACTGACAGTCGCAGCTGAATGATTGAATTCGGACACAGAACGTAAATGTATTAGTACAAGGGCGGCCACCTACGCTACCTATGAGTTATTACTGTACAACCCCAAATAATTTCTCCGAACTGCAACTTTCCAAGCGTGCCGCGCCTGCGAGCAGCGCGAAAAAAAGCACGCTTATGTAACGTTAATCGGTCCATGCAAACAAGGCTAGATGCAAAATTAAATGTTTGAGAGCGATAAACCTATCATTGAATTGTACAGTAATAAAAACAACCAATTAATGCTGTCTATTAAACTGTAGAAGCAGTGGAATTGAAACTCTTTGTCGCCGAGGAGACTGGTATCTCTTGGCGATTCATTTTGAAAACAGATAATAATGCAATAATATAACGAAAGAAAGTTGTGTGAAACTTTTTTCTTTCTTTACTTACAAATTTTTTTGCGCAAAAGTTACCTACCTAAATAAATTCTTGCACATTCGAAATAAGACGTTTATGGAGTAGATAAAGCAAATACTTTCCAACTTGTGAACTGGCCCTTCAAAAAATGTTAATTCACATGAACAAGTATCATCAATGATGGCTTGGTTTTTCATCAGACATCCAATTCCAATCACGTTGTCACACTTGACTTTTAAAGTGAAAATTTCTGGCAATAGCCGTGAGATAGACGCAGTAGCAATCACCACAATTTAAATGCTAGGTGCGCAAGAACTCTATGAGACCACCTCTATAGAGTAAATGTTTGTCCCTCGTAAAAAATAATAAATAAATTGTACGTTGTTCATGATATCATACTTGTTTTGACCACATTATCTATCGAACATGTCATGTGCAAATGGCCTTGTTCCGAAATGAATTCGAGATTATAATAAAAAAATTAATTTACAATGGTAGTGGATGTTGGTGGATCATTTCAAGTATTCTCATTATTAACACCGTATTCTTTAAACTCTATTATAAGCACACTTAAAGGTATTAATTAGCTCAATTACAAATTACATCTGAAATAGATGTATTTATACAATCGCCAAACACAAAAATTTAAGATGCATATTTGGGCCGAATTTTGAATGGATAATATTTATGATGTTTGTAAGAAATGTAGGCGCACGAAAGTTTAAACTTGATCCTTGACGTTCATTTGAACCTAAGGAGCAATAACTTTAGGTAATGGGAGCCTTGGAATTCGCAGCTGACACCACCTCGTTTTAAAACGGCTTAAAAATATTCAGTTTAATACGCGATTATTAAAATTTTACAAGACGAGCATAATGAAAAAATCCTGAAACATTTATCAGGGAAAAAATTTGATGAGAAAGCAAGAATGTGGGAATTCACTTCCAGCAATTCCACGTGAAAATAAATCTCCACTGTTCATTTCGACAAAAAACAGCAGATCGTCGATAAACGAAAGTTAAGAATTTACCTCATCGCAAAACATTTTAGTTCACATCACCTAAAAATACATTTAGTTTTTTAGTAGAATCTAACTCATAATACATTTTTATGCAAAGATTCCAAAACTACGGTGCGCGTAACACTGCCGGTGCGCGGGCGCTTTCAGATGGTAAGTGAACACATAAGGGATCTTGAACGTTATTCAGTCAGTAATTTATATATATTTCTATTTATTTTCAATCAGTATAGGGGTTCAAACACGTATTTAGGCGATTAACCAGCACTCATATATCAGTGCAAAACCTTGAAAAGCTAACAAAAAAATCTGTTTATTTATTAAGTACAGTTTTGCATACAAGTAGTAAAACACAAAGTTGGCAATAAATGCAGCTGGTAATACATCTGATTCCAACATCAACACATCGGTAGCGAGAATATCCACCATGCAGAATGGTGTTAACTTCCGACAAGGCCTAAGTTGGCTCATTTATTCCTTTTTTAAGGTCCTTATAATGCACGTTTTCATAAGCTGCTTACCAGGGCTGAGTAAGAAGGAATATTTAATGATACAGAGTGAGAGGGAGGGAGGGTGTGGTGGCAGTGAGAGGGAGGGTGCGGTGGCAGTGAGAGGGAGGGTGCGGTGGCAGAGAGAGGGAGGGNTAATACGAAGATTATTAACAAATGAAAATATAAATGAGCGAGCGATATTTTCACTGTGATAACAGCCTTCCGTGGAAATTTAAATAAGAATCTGCCATTTCATAACAACAAATTTCTTAAAACCGATCAAAAATCAGAATCTAACACGTTTTACGTGAAATGCTCAAGCATGCCGGAGGCTCGTATCGGACGTTTAAAATGAAAATTCAGCACGAAATAAATTCTAAATAATAATAAATATGCAGCACGAAATAATTCACTAAATAAAAATTCCTATATTTTAATGAGCTACCAAAATCATTCGAATTTGAATTTCCCAGACAATGAGCTTCATTTGCTGGGTTCCTCGTCAGCAGAAAATCTCGAACCTCATGCGGTATTCACCATTAATGCAGGGGATTTGGAAATTACTGAAAGCTCGGAGACTTTTAGCGCAACTGGCGACAGTTGCAAATCTGCATACATAATGAGCGTCGAGGAAACGATCAGGGGCAGATTTTTCTGGGGCAATATTTCTTATTTAATAATGCGACAAAACATTGAGAATACGCTGAACGTAATTCTGCATATGAAAGGAGCTCGAAAGCGTTTTTGTATCTCGATTGTTCAAGGTAGCGCGATGAATACCATAAATATCGGCATTGAAAACCATATTTCTCAAGGGTAGAAAAATGTTTGTCGGAAATGCGCAATTGATCACAAACTGGATAAAAGTTATGTAGCAAGAGCTATGATATACTGAAATGACTAAAGCAAAGTAGAATTTCGAAATTATTTGAATTTAAACTTAGATTTCATGAAATCGAAAAGGGCAGTCTTGATGGAAACTCATTAGCGCATGAAAAAATCTACAAATTAGTTTTAATGCCTTATCAATTTCGTTGCTAAATTTTACATTTTTCTAGCTGATTTTAGTATGAAAATTCTGCACAAACAAATTGATACAAGGCCTCAAGATGATCTAATCCGACCCCAAACATCGAAAGTAGCTATAAAATTTATCGCAATGGCCATAAAAATCTAATGGTATGATGATGAGGACTGAGTTTCTAATGCATGTTGGAAAAAATGAGGCGCACAGTAAGGGCTTCATCGATATAAAAGCAGGCTATTGAGAACGTAGCCACAGAATATTCTAAAAAATAAAAGCATTTGGACATCAAAATTGAATAAAATTGAAAATTACACAATGGAGGAAAATAGTCTGTCTTCTCTGGAGTAATCATTAGGGAATTCTGTCTTGCTTAAACGGCTCCACGTGCTCTCTCTCACTTCTGCAATGAATATTTGAAGCCAACAAAGAAATCATAGTTGCAGTGATAGTTCACTTTCTATATATCCCATTAAAAAATTAACGCAGTAACGTGATTTAAGCGCGCAATCATGAGTGTAGAGTGAAGTCTGAAATTAATGACAGAGCTTTTGTATATATTGAATAGAAAATTCAAACAAGCACAGAGCACCACTAGTGACTTTCGGTCTCTAAAAAAAGGAGAAACAACGTGTCGCAAAAATAATGTGCGGAACCGAATCGCTGGGCGGTGAAGCAAAATGGAATAAAGTAAGTTGCAATGAATTAATACATTTCAATGACGCTTTATCTTCATCACTCAATTCATCACTAAGCAATCGCATATCATCATTTACAAAGAACAAAAAAATTAATGAAAATCTAACGATTTGAGCCAAAATTTTAAAATTTTAATTCACTGTTCCTCTAGGTCAGATTTAATAAATGAGAATAAACAATATCTCAATTATAATTAGCTCGTCGAATGTCAATTAGGCGAAAGACGATGCAAAAATTGCGAGGGCTTCCGAAAGTAGACAATAAATAATTAAATGGCCCTTGCCTAGCATCCTCGCACGCCCAGACGAACTAAAAATGGCCTAAGGCATGCAAAATAGGGAGCTGCTTCAGATGAACGGCTTTTGATGTGGCAAGTTCTTCAAAGAACTGCTTAACGAAACTCTCTTGTGTAATGATGTCGCGATTCTCATGTGTAATGTGTATTTCGCAATTCTCATGTGTAAACTCATGTGTAATGATGTCGCAATGATGTGATTTTGATGTCGCAATAACTGCTTAACGAGACTCTCATGTGTAATGAGAAGAAAGTAAACAAGCGGTTGACAGCTGGTTGGCTGAGAGCCTAAATGCGGCTATAAAGAGGACACTTTGACTCCGGCACGGCGATAATTTGTCCGCTTTACGTCCATTCGCAACTGGCCGTGTAGTTGTCTTGAAATACAAAACGAATATCATATGCAGGAGCAGGACTAACTTTTGAGATTTGAATTTTTAATACCTGAAATTTTCAGGACAGTCAAATCAAATATTTTTAACCAAAAAACATACTCCATAATTCCCCCTTTTCTCAAAAAATGCTATGAACTTAATATTTTTATTCTCGACCGGTTTCGTTCCAGATAAATTCGAATTCAAATTCGAATTCGAAGAGTCGAAACAAGAACTCGTGATTCTTATGACAACGAGGAAAAAGAATTATGACAGAAACAAGACTTGTGCCACGACAGCGAGGGTGCATTTCTTATCAAGAAGCCTATGGCAATTGTAAGCCGACCTCGGAAGTGTATAGTAGCTGTGAAGCCGTTTGTTCCACTATGAAAATAGTGCGGAACATCGCGGATAAAGAGAGTGAGAGTCAGCATAGAAAAATCAGTTCGAAAACATTATGTATGCTCTTAGAGTAAAACCCAACAAATGGTCCGTTCAGAGCTTGAAATTACTGCAATGCATAAAGCATTAAGTGAAACCTTTAGTGCATTAAGCTTGACTCTTGATAGAGAATTTCATATTTGCACGATATCGCAAATGAACAATTAACGTTAACCATCTGTTGCTGGTAGAGTAAGAAGTTTAACAGTTCAGGATACAAATAGAACGAAGGACACATAATAGAAATGGTCGAACCAAGGTACAATCAACAAGATTTGAATTCTAGTCATGTACTAGCCCAATGAAGCCACATCAAGTCGCAAACATTATTGGAGTTATTGTGATAACGTTAACGATCATCCATTCCTATTAGTTATTATGCTATAGTAAAAATTATTACATCAAAATTTTGAAGACAGTCTCCATCGACCTCGTGCACACAGAGGCTCAAATAATTAGAGATCAGAATTGCAAAAGAACCTTCAGCGACAATTAATAAGATCATCAAGAAATATACATGGCACCAAAAAACGTCACAATGCAATAATAGCAGATGAAAACGTCCGAAAGAATTACTAAAATACAGCAATAATTCAAATGAATTTTTTCTCCAAGCATAGCACCAAAATTTCCAAGCGCTTTAATGTTTCTGAACCAAGAAATTTCATTTCCCTCACTAGTGACAATGAGAGCGAGGGAAAGAATTAACTGTAAAGATGCCGAAATGACGAGGATTCTGTACTGCTGTTATGAGCTTCCGGCAGTCATTAAGAGGAAGAATAATTTGTTCGTACGTCGTTCTTATTGCGTTGCTAAAATTAATAAGACTAAGCGTCTGGAAAGTTTTCCAATTAAGGACTTGCGGAGGTCACACAGTGCAGCGCAACGGACGCTTAAATCACGTTAATTAAATGTTTCAACGAAATAAAATCGTAATCTAAATTTTTTAACGTTATTTGTCTGGAAAGGCATAAAGAAGAAGCAAATAGGTATAAAGAAGCAAATGGCGATTTGCATAAAGAAGCTAATGTTTAAACGCTGCAGTTTCATCAACATCATCATAAAAAGCTCAAATTCATGCAGAGAATTCCCATTGTAGCATATATGGTACAGTATCCCCAGACACGGGTGTCTTATATTAGAGTCAATAATAATTTAGATCTAAAACAATTTAACATAAATGTATTTAGAAAAAGTTGTACCGACAAATATCTGCAAATTGTGTGAATAAATTCGTTAATACAAAGATATGCAAACTTATACATGAAGTCATGAACACAGTCAAATGAAGTCTTTTCCCATACATTTATACAGTATATGTTTTCGATATTTGAAGGAACAGATACTTGTAAAAGTTGTCCTAATATAAATGACCCGAAAAATGAATTTTTTCGAAGAAATTTGGAAACCGGCAGCACATGACATCACCGTCACAGCGCGACTCATCCACACACCCCGCTTACTTAATATGCTTTTTTTACCATCTTCTTTAAGAAGCATGTTTTTGGCTTCAACGGGCTGAAAGAGAATATCTCTAATTCCATTACAAGTGGACGTTTAAAAGCTGGAGGTTAATGCAATGTAAGGCAAAATTATATGCTTTCTTCAGTTGAGTTATAATGTCAACAATGAAGTTTTCAGATGCGTCTGAGAGCGTCATTCAAGAAAAAGACCACGCAGGTATACGTATAAGACGACTTGTCAAAGGAATACTTTTGTCACAGGACATACCCAGGACACAGAACACGAGACAAACGTGTAGTCACGGTTATTACTTTTCGCAGAAGTAGCCTGAAATGGTAGATATTTGTTGAAGGAAAGACTTAAAACCGCACTAGGGAGAAATTTTATATTTCCTTCTGTTGAGCTTTAGTAAGTCTTAGATGCGCAAGATGAATCATAGAGCAGAACACACGAACCGCCTAAAAGAAAACACATCTCAACTGTCCTCAGACGACGTCAGAAATAAAAACGTGTATAAGAATCTCTCGTGTCACTGGTTGGTGAGGTACTTTACCACGCTGCACATTTCCACACATTCATTTAGGTATTAGGACGCAATAAAATTAAGCTAGATGTAGTTTTATATAAAAATTCAGCATAATGTAAGCAAACTTATGATGAGGAAATCCTGATGATCCGTCTCATATTGTTACGACGCACAATTCTTGCACTCAACTGATAATTATTCCTTTTCATAATAATTCAGTGGTCAGAGCATATTAACTACTTGCCAACAGCAAGTAAATGATACCTGCAATTATAAATCAAACCGTAGATAGGTATAGCAAAAATAAGATCAAGTCTATTTCCATGTCTTCCCATTCCATAAAAAAATATTAAGTCAACTGCAAATTTCGCTTTGGAGTGTAAGAAACGAGAACGAAATCGAGCCAATAAACGCGTTTATTGAGCCATGAAGCTAATTTATGCAGTTGCATTGAAGAAAGTGGACTTTAATAATGCAAAGTAAAAAATCTGGCAAGAGATCTCGAGAATATTTCAGATATAATTCCCGAAATCGTCTTTTTATAAGCACCGCTTATTGTGATTTATTTCGCTTTAACCTACCGCTTTCTTTTCTTATTTATGATATATAGTTTATACTGGTTCCAAGAAACCTTTCATAGCCGGGAACCAAAGAATCGCGTATTGAATTCCTGCTCGTTACGTATTAAATAAACGATTGAAAAGACTCTGCATGCTGATTATTTAGTACTGCTCTTTTTTTGTAGATTCAGTTATTCCACTGTAATGTCAAAGATGAAGGAGATTCGCCGATGTATAATGAAATGATTAACCCGCTAAAAAACTAACCAAAATATACAAAGAACGATTGAGCCGCAACAAAATGCATCTGTAGGTACATACTGTTCTTTACATATTCTTAGAGCTGAACAGAAAAAAAATCTTGCGGTCGGAAAATGCCCCTGAGAGGACTGTAAAGAGTCACTCACCGAGATCGTAGCACCAGAAGTCCTTGAGTGAGAAGTCGCCGTGTCTGCTATGCAGGCAAGAGAGAACAGTAAGCAGTCACTCACCGAGATCGTAGCACCAGAAGTCCTTGAGTGGGAAGTTGCCGTGTCTGCAGGCAAAAAAGAACAGTAAGGAGTCACTCACCGAGATCGTAGCACCATGGTCCTTGCTTGAGTGGGAAGTTGCCGTGTCTGCCGGCAAGAGAGAACAGTAAGGAGGCACTCACCGAGATCGTAGCACCAGAAGTCCTTGAGTGGGAAGTTGCCGCGTGTCTGCAGGCAAGATAGAACAGTAAGGAGTCACTCACCGAGATCGGAGCACCAGAAGTCTGTGAGTGGGAAGTTGCCGTGTCTTCCGGCAAGAGAGAGAACTATGGAGTCACTCACCGAGATCGTAGCACCAGAAGTCTTTGAGTGGGAAGTTGCCGTGTCTTCCGGCCAGAAGAAAGACGGACGGAGGACAGCAGCACACCGCGTGCTTGTGTCGCGCACCAGGCACCGCGTCCGCACCCACGCCGCCCGGCCCCACGCTGCCGGTCACTGACGACCACATCGTCCGAGACGAACGCTCGTGCTGCACATTCAAGGGGTCGTGAAATTAATATTGGTTCGCACTCATATTGTAAATAACTCATAATAACTTTCTATGAAGTGTTTGGGGTACATCTGCAATATTATTTGCGCGATACTCTTATTGTATGTGCCATTAATACTTCAGCTCGGCGAGGCCAAGTGGTTTAGATCAATATTGGATGATATCAATGAGGGGGAAGGTTCGAAAACTCACGAATATCTGTTGAAAATTCTGATTGAAATTGGTAAGAAATGAGTAAGGAAATTGCGAATAATCGGCAGGCCTACGTGGTCTAATCAAAACCAAAAATAGTACATTATCACATTATTACTGTTTTCTGATTAACGTCTTGGTAAGTTTTAAGGAAATAAATTTTGTGGACGAGTTCAATTGCGCTATCTGACGTACCGTACCTACTATCAAAATCGGAAAATTATGGTATAGGCATTTGTTTCAAAATCAGTGGCTCTGACCAATGTGATCAAATAGTATAGTGACGCAAAATGTTTTCATAAACCGTAAAAATTAACTTATTTTTTTCTTTTTATACTTAATTATTATTTTTATTGCGAACATGATTATTTGAAAATTAAACTTGTAATTGCAAATGATATTTGCTTTTGTTGAGGTGCCTACGAAGCAGTATTGATGCAAGTGCTATTGATCCTGGGTGTGAAAAGAATGCTTAAGTTTGACTGCTCTTAATGGTAGCCGAGGTACCAAGTGAAAATTTATAGACGCGTTAGCTTCTGATTTGGATTACCAGAAGCTAGTAAAGTATGTTTCATGATTGGCGCTTTCTTTGCTTTTAAATCCTTAGAAACTCATTTCTTCACAAACTGAGGAGAAGCTTCGTTCTCATCGCCTATAATAGAGAAACAATTTTTTGAAGAAAGGAACAGAATCCAATTACATCTTTGCTGTCGTTTTGTGGATGGTAATATATACGCGCGATGCCTACTCCATTCGATTACACACGTAGTTAATCCAAACATTTAGAATTTATTCTGGTAGTACCTTGTGCAACACATAGGCATTACAGCGTCTCAGATGCAGAGCTGTCTTCGTGGCTCAGTAGACTAACGCCCCTTTCACACAGGGCAGTAGATACTGCGCGCGTCAAAAATTGCCGCGGCAGTATTTACAGCGCAATCTTTCACACGAGGCGCTTTTTACTGCTGGGATCTATCAGTCTTGCAGTGCTTTATGCACCATCATTCCATCTCTATGTTCATGTAACAATATTTCTTTATGAAAATATATCTCTATGTGAGAATGATGTAAATACATCTCTATGGAAATACCTATATATTTTATAGAAAATATATCTTTTATAAAATATATCTCTATCACTTTAAGGAAATATATATTTAACAATGTATATCTTTATGTTTATGTAACAATATTTATGTATGCAAGACTGATAGATCCCAGCAGTAAAAAGCGCCTCGTGTGAAAGATTGCGCTGTAAATACTGCCGCGGCATTTTTGACGCGGCAGTATTTACTGCCCTGTGTGAAAGGGGCTTAAGGCTACGACCAGGCAGAGCTGGGCAGCGCTACTTTGAAATGAAGCGGCCGCTACCGCTACAATTGCTTAAATGTAGCGCCGCTACCGCTACCGCTACAATTGCTTAAATGTAGCGCGCTACTGCCCACCTCTGCGACTAGGCTAAAAGCGTTGACTCAGGCTGACCTTTTAAATAGAGCGGCGCCGCGCTGCGCGTATGGTGGCCACACTAGACGCTGGACAGCGCAGTTTACGACGAGTCAGTATGTATGTATAAATGAGTGCCAGTAAGAAACTCTGGTAAAAATACATACATATAGTAGGTATCGCAGATTCAACGAGTGTCAGCTGCATCTGGTGACACTCGCAGCAATCTACTGACATTCGCAGCTGAATGATTGAATTCGGACACAGGATGTAAATATACATATTAGTACAAGGGCAGCCACCTATACGCTACTGATGAGGTATTACTGTACAACCCCAAATAAATTCTCTGAACTGCAACTTTACAAGCGTGCTGCGCCTGAGCATTACTGAGATCTCCATGTACGTCAAGATTGAGGTTGCATCTTTCCTGTGTAGGAAACCCGTCGAAGTAGCCAATTGTTACTGTGCCGTCCTCTTCTTTAAAATATAGTAAAAAAACCTTTTTGTGCATCATTCTGTCGTCTTCATGCAGGCGTTAACGTCAAAAAATAACGTCGAAAACCTCTTTCGTTGCCAAAGTAGTCCCGCGCGAAAAGAAAGCACGCAAGCTATTGTAACGTTAATCGGTCCATGCGAACAATGCCAGATGCTAAATTGAATGCTGGAGAGCGATAAACCTATCTTTGAATTGTACAATAATATAAACAGCCAATTAATGCTGTCTATTAAATTTCAGTATCAGTGAGATTCAAACTCATCTCCGAGGAGACACCATGTCGCCGAGGAGACTGGTATCTTGTGGTGATTCATTTTGAAAACAGATAATAATGCAATAATAAGGAAAGAAAGTTGAGTGAAACTCTTTTCTTTCCTTACTTAACAAATTTTCTTTTTTGTGTTAGTGCTAAAAACGAAAATTGACTGCTTTTTACTGTTTTTTTCAAGTAACTAGTTTTTTGCGCAAAAATTACATCAACGAAATTCTTGCACATTCTAAATAAACATTTGTTTATGGAGTAGATGAAGCAAATACTTTCAAAATTGTCAACTAGCACTTCAAAAATGTTCATTCAAGTCAACAAATTTTTTCCTGTGTGACTTGATTTTTCATCAGACATCCAATAGAATTGTCACACTTGACTTTTAAAGTTACAATTTCTGGCAATAGCCGTGAGATGGCGCAGTAGCAATCACCACAATTTAAATGCTAGGTGTGCAAGAAGTATACGAGACCGCTTCTATAGAGTAAATGTTTTTACCTCGTAAAAAAAATAAAAACAATAAATAAGTTGTACATTGTTCAAGATATCATACGTGTTTTGGCCACATTATCTATCGAACATGTCATGTGCAAATGGCCTTGTTCCGAAATGAATTCGAGATTATAATAAAAAAATTAATTTACAATGGTAGTGGATGTTGGTGGATCATTTCAAGTATTCTCATTATTAACACCGTATTCTTTAAACTCTATTATAAGCACACTTAAAGGTATTAATTAGCTCAATTACAAATTACATCTGAAATAGATGTATTTATACAATCGCCAAACACAAAAATTTAAGATGCATATTTGGGCCGAATTTTGAATGGATAATATTTATGATGTTTGTAAGAAATGTAGGCGCACGAAAGTTTAAACTTGATCCTTGACGTTCATTTGAACCTAAGGAGCAATAACTTTAGGTAATGGGAGCCTTGGAATTCGCAGCTGACACCACCTCGTTTTAAAACGGCTTAAAAATATTCACTTTAATACGCGATTATTAAAATTTTCCAGCAAAACGAGCATAATGACAAAATCCTGTAACATTTATCAGGAAAAAATTTGATGAGAAAGCAAAAATGTGGAAAATAACTTCCAGCAATTTCAACGTACAAATAAATCTCCGCTGTTCATTTCGACAAAGAACAGCAAGTCGTCGATAAACGAAAGTTAAAAATTTATCTCATAACACATTTCAGTACACATCACCTCAAAATACACTTGGTTTTTTAGTAGAATTTACCTCAAAATACATTTAGTTTCTAGATTCCATGATTACGGCGCGCCTAACACTGTCAGTGAGCAGGCGCTTTCAGATTGTAAGCGAACACATAAGAAATCATAATTTATTCAGTCAGTAATTTATTACTTAAAAATATAATTAGATGACTAATACTAAACAAGTATTAGCGACCATAAAATTTCCTTCAGTCTGATTATGTTCTAGATGATCTGACTATGGGTCCATCAAAATCAACCAGCATCTTTACTAGAGCGTATAACTTTTGGCTATGGAATGTTCTATAATCCGATTCCTTCGTGAATGAAGAAATGCAGATATGTGGTGCTTGCTCACTGAAAGTAATGTTGCGCAGGCGTATTTAAGGCGTGTGTAAAATGACGTTTATTGTAAAAATATGTGAATGCGCACGTTTACAATCTTATTACATTCATGCCGTAATGCATGCATTAATGTGATATGAGAGTACTCGTTATCCACACCAATTATTTTTGCTCTGGAACATTCTACGTGTGACCCACCAGCGCAATGCGCATGTCCAACGTATTACTATTCGTAAACAGATTACGCAGAGCTGTTTTTTTTTATAAATTAATGAAATGGCAGTATCAAGGCCATCGCCTATACAGCACTGATACGGCGCACACATGGAGTGCAGCGCACCATGTAGGCGTCGCACCGATGCCGCTATCACTGTTGCTGCTGTCGGTACGACGCCAGGCTGCGGCGACGATACAACCCTAACAAAATTCGGGGTATGCTTCAGCCTCCACCCCAGAGTTGCTATGCTCGCGTTAGAGTTATTCTGGGTCAGTTGGCCAACTGATCGCAATCAGCGACTAGTCAGAACCTCCTTGCCGACTTTATAGTCTCCTGAGAGTAGGGCAAGAGTTGGCAGAATAAGTACCAGGCGCTTGTAGCTGTCTGATTCGGGGACCGAAATGTAGACCGAAAAGCGGACATAAGCGATGCTATATAGTGGACTATGCATGCTCCCCGAGATTTAGGCGTTCGAGATTTAGGCGTTCCGCCCTCGGCTCTAAATTTTGTTAGGGATGAGCGGCCTAATAAGGCACCAAAAGGGTCTTTCCATCACTAACGCTGCACTGATACGGCATTGACGCGACTGTAAATTGGCATGCGGTTGTAGGTTATGCTAGTTGGCAAGCGCCCGTAGGCAATGTTGGTACAAAGTTTTTTAACAGAGATGCAAGGATTTTTGGGTGCATAATTCGCAGTTCGAATGCAAAAATGATCTAGAAAGGCTGAAGAATAAATAGTATGGTAAAATATTTTAAAATAAGTCGATAATTTTCATTCCTGAAAAAAATACGATGCCCGGGAAGGCAGTGAGAATACACGAGATTTATAGTGAAGTAGGTAATACAATGACTTTAACTCTAAACTTGATTTTTGTGGGAGTAAATCAAGTTAAATTTCTTTTACCCCTACAGTCATTATTGTTCAATCGCCTTTGGCAGCAGATTGCCTTAATTTTAGTGACTAAGTGTTAAGTGTCGTGAAACATTCTAGATTTATTGGTTTGAAAATATAATGCGCAATAATCTTCCTGCATTACCGATAAACGATAGGGTTCAAACATATATTTAGGCGATTACCAAGCACTCATAAAAGGATGAAACCTTGAACAGCAAACGAAAAAAGTTCTGTTCATTTTGTTGAGTATAGTTTTGCATACAAGTAGTGAAACACAAAGTCGGCAATAAATACAGCTAGTAATACATCAGATTCCAACATCAACACATTGGTAGCGAGCATATCCACCATGCAGAGTGGTGCTAACATCCGACAAGGCCTAAGTTGGCTCATTTATTCATTTTTTACAACACTTCTCTTTAACTTCACTTCTTGTTTGTCTGTCTGTCTGTCTGTCTGTCTGTCTGTCTGCTACAAATCTTGTAATCGAAATTTAATACACTTCTACTTATCCTATCGATCTGAAATTTTGCACACTTGTTTAAAGTTGGAGACAATGCATGAATCGAATGTCAAAATAAATGATTTTTAAAATTTAATTTTTTTTATATTTATTAAAAAAATTGAAAAAATAATTTTGTCAGCTACAAATCTTATAACTGATATTTGACACACTTTTACCTGCCTAATTGATATGAAATTTTACACACTTGTGTAAGTCAGAGGCAATGCATGAATCAATTAACAGAATAAATAATTTTGAAAAAATTTATATATTAAAAAAAGTTATAAATATTAAGAAAATTGAAAAATAAATTTTTGTAATTTTCGAAAATTAGATGAGAAATTCA
The DNA here is from genome assembly GCF_000764305.2 of Hyalella azteca. Taxonomy (NCBI): domain Eukaryota; kingdom Metazoa; phylum Arthropoda; class Malacostraca; order Amphipoda; family Hyalellidae; genus Hyalella; species Hyalella azteca. The sequence continues at coordinate 13,384 of NW_025938789.1, read as the reverse complement.
TTGTACATCTGTAAGATTGGAGATACTGGATTCTTTGGAAGTGTTGTCTTTAAAAAGTAATTTTTAAANGGAGAGTGCGGTGGCAGTGAGAGGGAGAGTGCGGTGGCAGTGAGAGGGATGGTGCGGTGGCAGTGAGAGGGAGGGGGCGGTGGCAGTGAGAGGGAGGGTGCGGTGGCAGTGAAAGGGGAGTTACTTAGTGATCGGGTTTACTGTAAGCAAAAGAATGAATAGCAGATAACGAGCAGCAGAAAAGTTTATCGACATAAAACGACTGAATAAATATGCTTCATTACAATATTAAGGACAGATTCGGACGCTCTTCAGATACGAGTACGTGCAAAAGAAGATACTTGAGTAATAAAAACAGTAGCAAGAAGAAACGAAAGATAACCACCAGATAAAACAGAAACCACGACACTGTATGAGCCAGGTGACGATACTGAGAAAAAAAATATTATTATCTGAGAGTAGTTTGTGGATGCGAATCCTTATGTGTTTACCAGTAGACCTAGTTAGATTTGAGTCCACTGTGTCACTGAGAGCTCAAATCAGACGCTAAGTCGACAGCTTATACTGTATATGTGTCACGAGGAGAAAAATCCGCTGGACGTAAGTCATACGTCTATAAAAGGGCTGGGAACCTTAGTAAGACCCCCAGTAACTAATTATCACGCCGCCGTGTAACATTCGTTAAGAGTTACTCCGACCTAACGGTCAACGTCTTAACCTATACATGTTTATACCTCCATAATCTCTCATGTATAACAACCCCGTATCAAAATAAGTTCTGTAGAAAGAAACGTCTTACTTATTCCTCAAGCATTTAATCAAGGAATCCTTGTCCTCAGGTAGAAATATATAAACAGTCAGTTGGCACTTAATAGGGCCGCCTGACATTATTATTACACATCAAGAGTAGAACAGGAATGAATAACATAGCACAGGGTTAGTATTAGGAGGTAAAAATTCCTCCTACGCAGCGGTAAAAACTCCTTTCAAAGAGCTGCGGACGGAGACTGAAATAGAATTATTCACCGAGTCTTTGATTGGAAAAAATTTGTTATTGAAACCTATGAACAGAGTAGCGAGAACGTGTCTTCATAAGTCTGCGGATTATGCAACAAACTTTTCATTTACTTCATACAAGAGAGAGATAATTTTAATTTAGCAAGAATTTCAAATAAATTTCTGAACGGAAAGAAACAACAAAATTTGTACATTATTTGGTCTGTATTTTCATGGAAAATAATTCAAGCATACTAAAATCTAATGAGAAATTTATAGATCAAATAAAGAAAATGACTGGAAACTTGACTGTATAGAAATTGATGGAGAGTTCTGCTCTAATACACAGAAGTTTTTAAAAATCCATGAAAAAACTTACCAACAAATCGTTAGTACAGCTTTTGGCTCTAGGTCACGATCGAGGTTTAATACGAATATTAATAACAAATATAAATATAAATGAGCGACTGATATTTTCACTGTGATAATAGCCTTCCGAGGAAATTTAAATAAGAATCTGCCATTTTATAACAAATAACAAATTTCTTAAACCGATCCAAAAATCAAGATGTACAACGTTTTGCGTAAATTGCTAGCACATGCCGGAGGCTCTCATTGGACGTTTAAAAAAATAAGGCACGAGATATAAAATACAAAATGTAAAATATATTAAAAATGCTTATATTATTCTTATGTAATTTATAATTCTTGGATAATAATTAATAAATAATAAATAATTCTCATATAAAAATCTCATAATAAATATATAAAAATTCTTGTATTTTAATGAGCTACCAAAATCATTCGAACTTTAATTTCGTAGACAATGAGCTTCATTTGCTGGGTTCCCCGTCATCAGAAAATGTCTACCCTCATGCGGTATTCACCATTAATGCAGGGGGTTTGGAAATTACAGGAAGCTCGAAGACTTTTAGCGCAACTGGCGACAGTTGCAAATCTCCATCCATAATGAGCGTCGAGGTAACGATCAGGGGCAGATTTTTCTGGGGAAATATTTTTCATAAAATAATGCGATGAAACACTGAGAATACGTTGAAATAAATTCTGTACATAAAAGGAGATTGAAAGCGTCTTTGTGTCTCGATAGTTCAGGGTAGTGCGATGAATACAACATAAGAAAATATCGGCATTGAAAACCATATTTCTCAAGGGTAAAAAAATGTTTGTCGGAAATGCGCAATTGATCGCCAACTGAATAAAAGTTATGTAGAAAGAGCACTAAAATAACCAAAGTAAAGTAGAATTTTATATACAAGCACAGAGCAGTGACACCGCTAGTGACTTTCAGTCTCTAAAAAAGTAAGAAACAACGTGTCGCAAAAATAATGTCGTGGGGAACCGAATCGCTGGGCGGTGAAGCAAAATGGAAATAAGTAAGTATCTACTACAATGAACTAATGAATTTTACATGACGTTTCATCTTTATCACTCATTTCATCACTAAGAAATCGCGTATCATCATTTACAAAGAACACAAAAAATTAATGAAAATCTAACTATTTGAGCATAAATTGAAAATTTTAAATTCACTCTTCCTCCAGGGCAAATTTAATAAATGAGAATAAACAATGTCTCAATTATAATTAGCTCGTCGAATCTCACTTAGGCGAAAGACGATGCAAAAATTGCGAGGGCTTCCGGAAGTCGACAATAAATAATTAAATGGCTCTTGCCTGTAGCATCCTCGCAAGCCCGGACGAACTAAAAATGGCCTGAGGCATACAAAATAGGGAGCTTCTTCTGATGAACGACTTTTGATGTGGCAAGTTCTTTAAAGAACTGCTTAACGAGACTCTCATGTGTAATGAGAAGAAAGTAAACAAGCGGGGCGCTTCTTTTAGGGGAAGACATCGTCGAGTTTAACGATTTCCAGGATGAAAAATATAACACGAGATGCACAGTTTTCAGCGCATTTTCTCATTTATGGACAAAAAAGCGCTATTGTGCTCGTCATGTCCGTCCGTCTGTCCGTCCGTCCGTCCGCGACCACGTTTTCGTCGACGTGAAACAGCGCTCTCAATCACTCACTGCAGTGAGTACTGAGTTATATTTTTTTAAACATATCTTGAACAAAATTTTCGAGAGAACATAAGCAAAAGAGAATACTCAAATAAAATAATTTTAGAGGTGAAAAAAATTGCGTTACCATGCTACCTTATATGAACACGGTCCAAGTTTCAGCTGTCACAGACGCATTCAAATTTCGTTGTTGAATTTCAAGTCTAAGATCTGGTTTTCATCGAAGTTGTATTATAGTCACGATAAAAATATAAAATTCGGAACTAAACTTAATTATCTTTTCAATTAAATTCATTGCTGATCATAATTGAAGCACTAAAGCATTACTGAACTACCAACTGGAAGATTTCCCATCGATTTACTTTCAGATTCGAATGTAAACTTTGATCAGTTATTCGAAAATTAATAAGCGAAAAATAAGCTCTAGTCCATAGATCATCATGGTGAGATTTCAATCTTACACTTGGCTTCCATGTACATAAAAGTTGGCGTAGAATATCATTCCTGCTTTAAATATTTTTTTTTTCATAAATGCATCAAGATCCTAAAACTGACAGATAGGAACAATACCAGATACGCATGGTTTTATTTGAATTTCAAGTTAGTGCGTTCTTATAACAAGCTCGCAGAGCTCACTCTATATACTACGTCCAGGGCTATAAAGCATGTATTATGAACTTTATAAGAGTTCTAAAAACGAAAAGTTTCTACAAACGTTGCATAAGTGAACTATTAGCGAGTAATGGACAGGACAGTTGGCTAGTGAAGTCATTTTCGACGCATGTTTCGTTCGCTACCAACAGCGTAATTTTTTCCCCTGGGCAAAGAACAGCAAAGGCCTCATTTCCAGGCTATGTCGGACCCCTCTAAAAATAAGCTAATATTTCTGAAAGCTGAGCGAGCTGCCAGCCTGCTCCTTAAGTGCCATGCTGCACACGTGAGCTGATTTTACGCATATCCACAAGAGTGACTTCATTTACCCATACATATACGTAATCTTCTGATTTCATATACGTATCGTAATAAAACTTCTACTGCAAGTGAGGTTATTTACTCAAATTTTAGATATTTAAAGACAGTACATTAAAGAAAGATTCTACAATTCTCGGTATTTTCCTTGCTATAAATGATTGCCCTTTTGCAGCTTTTTCTCCAGGACGAAAATAGTTGTCTATTCCAGTTTTTCCAAGACGAATCTAAGTCTCTATCAAAGTAAATTTTTCCATCAGTGATTCATGGCAATACGAAACTACTGAACTTCGGGCATAGAGTTGCTGTAATTAAGTGTATATAAACAGATAGCAGGATAACCCGCTATACTACACAACAAAGTAAGCGCGTTGTACTTGGAAACAGGTAAATACAAGCGACCAGTAGCGCTGTATCACAATCAACGCATCTCTATCTAAGTAAATTTTTCTATCAGTGATTCATGGCAATACGAAACTACTGAACTTCGATGCATAGAGGTGCTGCAATTAAGAGTATAAAAAGAGATAGCAGGATAACCCGCTATATCACACAACAAAGTAAGCACGTTGTACTTGGAAACAGGTAAATACAAGCGACCAGTAGCGCTGTATCACAATCAACGCATCTCTATCCAAGTAAATTTTTCCATCATTTATTCATGGCAATACGAAACTACTGAACTTCGATGCATAGAGGCGCTGCAATTAAGTGTATATATAAAGAGATAGCAGGATAACCTGATATACTACACAACAAAGTAAGCACGTTGTACTTGGAAACAGGTAAATACAAGCGACCAGTAGCGCCGGATCTCAATCAACGCATCTCAATCTAAGTAAATTTTTCCATCATTTATTCATGGCAATACGAAACTATTGAACTTCGATGCATATAGGTGCTGCAATCAAGTGTATAGACACAAATAGCAGGATAACCCGCTACTAGACTACACAACAAAGTAAGCGCGTTGCACTTGGAAACAGGTAAATACATGCGACCAGTAGCGCTGTATGACAATCAACCAGCGAGCCAGGGAACTGACCGGCAGATGAGGAGGCTGGAAATAGACGTTCTGCACGCGACCGGCCACGTCGCTCCAAAAATTTAAGAACTAAGAAAAAATGCAAACATGGTGAGAATTAGAGCTGAAAGATAGTCAGGAGCCAGTAAAGAAGAACCAGGAATATCAAGATTGGTTCTGGAAGCTCAAATGATCACAATTTAGGTATAACACGGATGCCAAATGACTGTACTTGACAGCATAAGCATTATAATTTGTATATCCTATTTTATCCTTCCGTGCCACAGCGCCTTGCCATAACAATGATATATAAAACGTGTTGAAAATTTTCAAGCAAATGCACCCAAACAGCGGCTCTGATGGTAACGATAATTAGCTCTGTGAAAATTTGCGCATGCCACCGGAATGAACACAGAAGAAAGTAGTTTCAAGAAAGCGAATGAATAGTTTGAAAAATGAAATGAATGAATAATGATCAACTGAGTTCGCATACTCTAATACATTCTAAAGATCAATACTCACGCTAAAGCATGATATACGTAGCTACAGGGAAATAAATGAACATTGAATGAAATTTACCTACAAAAAATAAATTGCCAAAAGAACTTGGGATTTACGAAATCGTCAGCGCCGTCGTTGCAGTCTGGGTGAATACTTTCCAAAAAAAGTTAAGAGATCGTAAGTTCATCCGCCAATCATTGACGGCCTTTGAAGCCAAATCCACCAATCATAGACAAGAAAATAGAGCGTAAGTACTTACGTTCACTTAGCGAATTTTGAAAGTAAGGCCCCACCGGCCGGCAGCACGACGACTGCTCGAGGGGAAATTTCTCCTCAAGTGGAAATATCGGAGCAAGTGTACAGGAAGCCAGGAAGATGAAAAACGAGCGAGAAGAAGTTCCGAAAGTATGGTACTGCTCCATCTGGGCATTTTTCTCGCCGATATAAACTTCAGGAAAATGCAGTAAAGTTGACTGAGAAGTCGTTAAAAAGTAGGAAAGTGGCTCATCGATAGACGAGGCCGCAAGAAACGTTGGATCACCGAAAGAAAATATTATTTTAAAAGAGAATTCGGCAAGATTTTGAAGTCGTGCTAGAGATACTTATATCATTAGTCTGCTTATATCGCAAGTTCACAAGGAATTTAAAAGCAAAGAAAACGCCAAGAAAATTCACCATATCGATATTGAAATAAGAAAAATGGGAGGGCCAAATGAGAGTTGCTATGTAACAGCATTTGAAATTGTCACGGCTTCTTCAAAAAGAACCTTATTTCGGTCAATTCCTTGGAAATCATGCACAACATTGCAATTGTGAGATACACGAAGAAAAATAAGAACTAGAATAAAAAAAAGTCGATGAAAGATACTCAATCATAAGACAGACTAAGACATGGTTGGAACATCTAAAATACAATTTACGAATACCGCCACAAGTGAAAATCGGAACTGAGAACGAACCAATTTTAGTCTAGGTTAGTAAGCACACAATTCAGAACATTGGTGTCCATTCAAATTTTGGGTTATAAATACTGTGATGATTAGATTTCACAAGCCTAAATATTGTATGAATGATAATGATGTTTTTGAATTTATATAATATGTTTTGTGCCAGAAGATTATACTCTTCAAATTATAAAAAATGACAGGTGACAAATGTGCGCGTAATCTACTCAGTCTTTTGTAAGTATTAATTTTCGAATTTCAGGCCTATTGACTGGTAGATGTAATGAAATTAAATTTATACATGTTAGTTGGTCATTTCGGATAACAAATGGCCTCAGACTGCTCACTGAGGAGGAAAAGTCGTGAAATAAGCGAGTTAACCCTCTACCGCCGTATGTCACTCTCCGGGAACATAACTTTCAAATTAAATTATACGTAAATTATTGAGTGTAGCAACCTGATGACGTTTGTACGCAATAAAGAACATTTTAAAGTTGTCGTACGTGGCGGCAACCATCAGTGCAAGTCATTTTGCGCTCACTAGAACGTATCCTTTTTGAGAAGTAGGCTTGTGACAATATTGCTCCGGTTACTCGTGTCAGGCGGTAGAGGATTAACACGAATAAATTTTCTGAAATTACAAAGACATACATGCAGCATTTGACAACAGCTCATCGCCATGCTCATTTCACTTCATAGTCTGCTGAATGCCATCATTACCTTGACCTGAAAAGGTTCACCGCCTTTATTACAGAGGGAAAATTACCTGACAACTGATTAATCACACGCGCTGTTGTTTGTAATTAAAGGCTTCTGGAATATCAGAGAACAGAAAAGCAGGATAAATTGACCAAGCCTAACTTATACCTGGTAGTGAAATTCGACGGAAAAGTAGAAAATATGCTATAAATGACAGAAAGAACACATTAAATCAAGAATTCAATTCAGTCGTAGCCTAAACATGTATAAAATATAATAGTACGATAAGTTGCAGGAGTTAAAAATAATGTAAATGGAATTGAAAATTCTGGAGATCGTTTTTTTTTTCAGCCGCCATTTTGAATACAAATGATTTGTCGAATTTATATCTAATTTGGAATATCGAGTAGCGAAAAACTCATGAGCACTAGAAACAATAAATTCAATTATCGTCTATGCAAATGTTGTTATTTATATTCTGGTCTTGTTGAAACGTACATCTTGAACACAGAAAGCGTGTACCTAAAAATTTGTGCTTTCGATCCGGAACCAGGAATATCAAAATAGGATCTGGATAACTGCAATTGATATTGCCTGACATGGAATTCTTAACATGGAGGAGCCACTAAAAGCACCTTATGTTTATATGGATGTTGTTTCATTTATTTAAAAAAAACTGGAAGAGGCACTGCTACTCTCCACCCTTTCATTTGTTAGAAATCGAGGACCTGAAAAGTTTGATATCGTATTAAACCAAGGGCTTCACAAACCTATTGAATTTCAAACATAGCCTAGCAAATTGATTCAATGTCATCCGTGGATTAGCAACAAATAAAATTGATGATGATATTTATCAAACCAAGGGCTTCACAAACCTATGGAATTTCAAACATTGCCTAGAAAATTGATTCAATGTTAACAGTGGAATAGCAACAAATAAAATTGATGAGAAAACTATAAAAGATGGCACCGCGAGATAATATCTACAATTAATCCGTTCGTCAGCGACGCCAACAACAATAGTAAAATGAGATGCCTCAGGATTGAAGGCAAGTTTTATGCAACCTGGAACATAAAAATGCGCTTCTGGTCCACGGGGAAATTTTCACGCCGTCACTCCAAACAAACGTCGTAGAGAATAAATTACGAGATGAGCCTAATTGTGACCGCATGAAGGAGATTAACGATGAACAACGTGATATAAAACAGAAAAATTACGAATAATGAGAGGCTAAGTATGTTGAATGAAATTAGGATGAAAATTTTTTCATTACAGCGTATATTTTCCGCAAAAATTCTCTAACATATGAAATAATCTATGCGAACGCTTCTGCATTCCTTTCATTAATATATTTAGGACGCTGCTGGTATTTATTTTGTGTGGATATAAAATTAACGTTTATCGTTAGTAGCGATAAATGAGACAAGACTATCATCCTTATTTATCATTTATCAAGTCCTATAAACTCATGTAATTTCTCCAGCAAAGAGCGGCACGTATAAGTCATCCGCAAATCAAAATTTGGAAATCATGTAGAAATTCTCAAATTTTCTCACAGTTGTGCAACAATGATTTATAACACAAAATTTTTCAATTTCAAAATAAAGTCCTTAGTGTTCTAAGAAGGTTACCATAAATGTGATCAAGAGATCTCGTCCACAATTATTAAAAAACGAAGTTATGGTCAATTCGAATGCAAGTCGATGAAAGAAATCGCGATTTATTATTCCAAAACTACATAAAATCAATTCCTCAAATTTGTGTATAATAAATTGATGACGCTCACGCATCACCAGAGTTGGCCAATAACCTTCCTGGCGCTCAAGTTATTCCTAAGTGAGGCAAAGGGTGATAAAGTTAGCCTTAATGTTACGTCAGTATAGCAAGTCAAGTTAGTTCAAGTTGTCAGCAATTGACCTGCGACTTTAACTAGTTTGCTCGGATTTGGGCCTCCCATATCATACTACTATATTGCGGAATTAACCGATATTGACAAATTGGTTACTTAATTATGCTTTACATTAGGACGTTATTTAAATGCCGCTGACAATTTTAAAGGCAAAATGAATAATGACAATTTTAATGGCAAAATGAATAACGTATTCATTAGGGTCTTCCTTGAAACTTCTAAGCGAAATTATTTTCAGCAAAAAAATTGAAAATTATCACAGAAAATTGAAGAAACCTAATAAATTTAGATGCAATAATTTCAAATTTTACATCGAAACAGCCCATTGTTCCGTTATTTTAAGCACGTCTTTTAATCCACGAGATTCAACAGTTGCTCTATGAACATTTAATTTTAAATCTCTCGAACATTTTTGACAGTATTAAAATAAATCTCAAGCAGTAATAAGGTAGTAATCTGTTCCCTGCAACTAGGAACAACTAACTCTAAAAACAAGAGCAACTGCCTGTGAATTATGTAAACCAAAGCACGGCGGTTGGGAAACGCGCATGCAATTACAGCAGAACAGGACCTATCCTGGGGCCACTTTCAAAAATCGCTAAGCGAACGTAAGTACTTACGCTCTATTTTCTTGTCCAAAATTAGTGGATTTTGCTCAAAAGGCCGTCAATGATTGGTTCATGAACATACGATCTCTTAACTTTTTTTGAAAGTATAGGCCCAGGGGCCGTATTATCAAAACTTCGTAAGTACGCAAAATCGACTTACGAGTGGTGTTGCTATGACAACGTAGGTAATACTAGCGGTGGTATTATCAAAACATTTGAGCGGGGAAAACATATACGCTTTATTTACGCTTTTAGCTGAGACTTGCGTACGAAAGTTTTGATAATGCCAAAATTAGGGTGTACTTACGTATCGTATTCATTAGGTTCTTCCTTGAAACTTCTACTAATGGAAATTAGTTTCAGCAAAAAATTGAACATCATCACAGAAAATCGAAGAAACTAAATAAATTTAGATGCATTAATTTCAAATTTCACATCGAAACAGCTAAATGTTCCGTTAAGCACGTGTTATAATCCACGAGGTCTACTGGTTACTCCATGAAAATATAATTTCAAATATCTTGGAATAGAATAGAAGTGTCGGCGTTGAAGAAATAGGCCCATGGCCTAAAATTGTTAGATTCTTGAAAATTTTTGACAGTATCAAAATAAATCTCAAGCCCTAATAAGGTGGTAATCTGTCCTCCGTGAGTAGGAACAACTAACTCTAAACAACAACCGCAATTACCACCGCTAACTAAGGTGGTAATCATTCCTCTGCAACTATGAACAACTAACTTTAAACAACAACCGCCTCTAAATTATTTTAACCAAAGCACGGCGGTTGGGAAACGCGCATGCAATTACTTTCATGCAATTACAACAGAACAAGACCTATCCTGGGGCCATACTTTCAAAAATCGCTAAGTGAACGTAAGTACTTACGCTCTATTTTCTTGTCTATGATTGGTGGATTTTACTTAAAAGGCCGTCAATGATTGGTTCATGAACATACGATCTCTTAACTTTTTTTGAAAGTATAGGCCCAGGGCCTATACTTTCAAAAAAAGTTGAGAGATCGTAAGTTCATCAGCCAATCATTGACGGCCTTTCAAGCAAAATCCACCAATCACAGACAAGAAAATAGAGCACAAGTACTTACGCTGTCTCTTATACACATCTAGATGTGTATAAGAGACAGCTATAAACTCATGTAATTTCTCCAGCAAAGAGCGGCACGTATAAGTCATCCGCAAATCAAAATTCGGAAATCATGTAGAAATTCTCGAATTTTCTCACAGTTGTGCAACAATGATTTATAACACAAAATTTTTCAATTTCAAAATAAAGTCCTAAGTGTTCTAAAAAGGTTACCTACCATAAATGTGAGCAAGAAATCTGGTCCACAATTATAAAAAAAAAATTATAGTCAATTCTAATGCAAGTCGATGAAAGAAATCGCGATTTATTATTCCAAAACTACATAAAATCAATTCCTCAAATTTGTGTATAATAAATTGATGACGCTCACGCATCACCAGAGTTGGCCAATAACCTTCCTGGCGCTCAAGTTATTCCTAAGTGAGGCAAAGGGTGATAAAGTTAGCCTTAATGTTACGTCAGTATAGCAAGTCAAGTTAGTTCAAGTTGTCAGCAATTGACCTGCGACTTTAACTAGTTTGCTCGGATTTGGGCCTGTCTCTTATACACAACTAGGACACGGTTGAAGCATTTAAAATAAAATTGAGGACGAAAATTATTTCACTGAGGACGAAAAGTCGTGAAATAAGCATGTTAATCCTCTGCCGCCGTATATATGTCACCTGTCTCTTATACACATCTAGATGTGTATAAGAGACAAAGCATGTATTATGAACTTTATAAGAGTTCTAAAAACGAAAAGTTTCTACAAACGTTGCATAAGTGAACTATTAGCGAGTAATGGACAGGACAGTTGGCTAGTGAAGTCATTTTCGACGCATGTTTCGTTCGCTACCAACAGCGTAATTTTTTCCCCTGGGCAAAGAACAGCAAAGGCCTCATTTCCAGGCTATGTCGGACCCCTCTAAAAATAAGCTAATATTTCTGAAAGCTGAGCGAGCTGCCAGCCTGCTCCTTAAGTGCCATGCTGCACACGTGAGCTGATTTTACGCATATCCACAAGAGTGACTTCATTTACCCATACATATACGTAATCTTCTGATTTCATATACGTATCGTAATAAAACTTCTACTGCAAGTGAGGTTATTTACTCAAATTTTAGATATTAAAAGACAGTACATTAAAAAAAGATTCTACAATTCTCGGTATTTTCCTTGCTATAAATGATTGCCCTTTTGCAGCTTTTTCTCCAGGACGAAAATAGTTGTCTATTCCAGTTTTTCCAAGACGAATCTAAGTCTCTATCAAAGTAAATTTTTCCATCAGTGATTCATGGCAATACGAAACTACTGAACTTCGGGCATAGAGTTGCTGTAATTAAGTGTATATAAACAGATAGCAGGATAACCCGCTATACTACACAACAAAGTAAGCGCGTTGTACTTGGAAACAGGTAAATACAAGCGACCAGTAGCGCTGTATCACAATCAACGCATCTCTATCTAAGTAAATTTTTCTATCAGTGATTCATGGCAATACGAAACTACTGAACTTCGATGCATAGAGGTGCTGCAATTAAGAGTATAAAAAGAGATAGCAGGATAACCCGCTATATCACACAACAAAGTAAGCACGTTGTACTTGGAAACAGGTAAATACAAGCGACCAGTAGCGCTGTATCACAATCAACGCATCTCTATCCAAGTAAATTTTTCCATCATTTATTCATGGCAATACGAAACTACTGAACTTCGATGCATAGAGGCGCTGCAATTAAGTGTATATATAAAGAGATAGCAGGATAACCTGATATACTACACAACAAAGTAAGCACGTTGTACTTGGAAACAGGTAAATACAAGCGACCAGTAGCGCCGGATCTCAATCAACGCATCTCAATCTAAGTAAATTTTTCCATCATTTATTCATGGCAATACGAAACTATTGAACTTCGATGCATATAGGTGCTGCAATCAAGTGTATAGACACAAATAGCAGGATAACCCGCTACTAGACTACACAACAAAGTAAGCGCGTTGCACTTGGAAACAGGTAAATACATGCGACCAGTAGCGCTGTATGACAATCAACCAGCGAGCCAGGGAACTGACCGGCAGATGAGGAGGCTGGAAATAGACGTTCTGCACGCGACTAGCCACGTCGCTCCAAAAATTTAAGAACTAAGAAGCAAATGCAAATAAGGTGAGAATTAGAGCCGAAAGATAGGCGCCAGTTAAGGGAAATCAGGAATATCAAAATTGGATCTGGAAGCTCAAATGATCAAAATTTAGGTAGAAAAACGGATATCAAATGACATACTTGACAGCATAAACATGCCACAGCGCCTTGCCATAACAAGGCAATATGAAACCGCCGCGACGTGTTAAAAATTGCATGTAAATGCACCCCACTGACGGCTCTGATGTTAACGATAATCAGGTCTGTAAAAATTTGCGCATGGTACCGGGATGATCACAGAAGAAAGTAGTTTCAAGAAAACGAATCAATATTTAAAAATGAAAATGAATGAACAATGATCAACTGAGTTCGCACGAATTACTTTCAATACTCACGCTAACGAAAGATATACGTAGCTACACGGTAATAAATTAAATGAACATCGAATGAAATTTACCTACAAC
>NW_025938788.1:0-29959 GCF_000764305.2 Hyalella azteca | reverse complement strand
CAAACAACATTGGAAATAGATTTGACGCAAGAATGCAAGTGAAGTTATATAGGTAAAACAAGGACCGCATAACCATCATGTCTATGAACTGAACACTTGAAACAAAGTTAACTTGATTATGGTAGGGTTGTGCTCACATAATACAGATAAATAATGCAACGGTTAAAAAGATATGGAAAATGCAGTATTTCGGAAGACGTACACGTATATACATTATCAGGAAGAGCTTCACTCACCCAACAGTATTGCAGAATTAACTTGATGCATTTAACTGTCTTGGCAGCATTTTAGTTACTGAATTAAATTTGGCTTGAATGGAATTTAATCATTACCTCTGTTCTGAAACGATATGAAACAAAAGGATGCATTGAGTAAGAAAATTGGTTAATGACACAGATGGGTTGAGTGGAGAAAAAGCAATAATGCCTTCCGGCAACAACGCGCCAGCATAGTGACAAACCAGAGATTTTTTAGAATCAGTTCATTTTCATAATTTCCTCATTTACTCAAGATTTTAACCAATTTCTCAAGTATGATAATGCTGGTATCCATGATACTTTACTGGTCTACTTATAGGACTCAAAAATGAACTTGAGACAGAGTCTAAAAAACTCTCTGCTTTACCACTATGCCGGCGCCAGCAATGATGAAACGTCACAAAATGTTGCCATATTTATTTAAAAGCCTTTAGAATGCAAACCTACCAAATCCCTATATTCCGACACTGTGTGTGACTATATTCGGCACGTGGTGAGACGTATTCTGACTGCGCTTCAAATTGTACTAATACATAATTTTGACATCCACGTGTTCGAATTCTGATTGCTGTGTGAGCTGTATTGGAATATGACACGGCTTTGAATTAGAACACTATTGAATATTGAGCACTACTTAATTGGGCTTTTAATTAACAGTTATTGAGCTTTTAATTAAGAAAATTTTGATTTTTGCACACAGCTTGGAATGAGCTGTGTGTGTCCAATTCAAGTTGTGTCGGAATTAGTTTTTATGTGTCTAAATCTGTTTCTCAACTTAATCATCTATTTATTTATCACTTGAAATCAGCAAATACAAGTATACTTAGAGGATTCCTAATATATTCACAGACATATTTAAAAGTCTCAAACCATAATATTCTTTCTACACAAACAGTTTAATAACTATTTGGTAGAGCAAGGTCAACTGTCAACTTTGACACATTTTTCGATGATCTCATTGGGTGGCATGCACCATCTCTCTTTGGATCTCAACATTTTCCCGCTAGATGGCCCAAACCTAGTGTTTTGGCAGTAGTTTGATGCACAAATGTATGACGTCACTAATTCAACCATCAACGAATGCTTGGAACTAAAACAAAGCTTAATATAAAGGAAAAACTAGAGAGGTGTCAGAATTACCCATGATGTCGGAATATACCGTGTTTACCCTAGGATGGAATTCTAAAAATTGAGGTTCATATATTATTTTCAATCCACCTCCATCACTTTTTCTTTTTGATACAAAATTTTAGTTAGCTATGATTGAGAAGATGAAAATAGGAGGGATTAAAGTTACACTTGGAAGAATCAAGAATGAAGGCCAGGGTGCAGAGGTTGCAAGCTGCATTGCCAAAATATGGATTCTTAACCCAAAACGTTGCCAGCCATTTTCAAGATGTGTTGCCAGGCAATTTTCAAAAAGCAAATGCTGCTAACAACTTGAATAGTATATCCCTTACTCTCCATGCACAGCAACACTTACGCTCATTGCAACTGATTTCCGAACAAGCTTTGCATCCTGATCCATCCAATGTTCTGGAAACCTTACTGTGTGCAGTTGCAGTCATTCAGATTTTCAACTAGATTTTAAATAGTTGACCGAAGACTGGCAAATATCTAAAATCCAATAATTTCAATACAAATGTGTCGGCAAGATCTTCCAAAGGCGTAAATTTTGCTGTTGATGCATTGCCAAAGATCTTGCAATATTCACCCACTTTCTGCTCCTTGGAATGAAGTTTGCAACACTTTGAAATTTAAATTAGACTAAATATTAATTCATTAGCAATTTGTCTCCAAGTCAAACCTAACAAGTTAACATTTAAAAACTAATAACAAATTGTGCAATAAATGAGAGTTGTGCATGATGCTCTTTAGAAGCTATTTTGCAGAAGCAACTTCTCGTGCATGCTTGCACAATGACAGGAAACTAGTGACTGCTTGGTAATGCCAAATGCTGATGCTGCTTATAGAAGTACAGCATTGCTAAACATTATTATGGTGCGGTTTTCGTAGTAACCGCAAGTATTACGGTAGTTTCACAAGTATACAGCAATCCCTTGATTAGCACGGTTTTGAATACCGTGGTTTTGATTAACATGGAAAAAAAATTTGCGACCTACCCTTGATCTACGCGGTGCCAGTTTTGATTAGCGCGACTTTTTTTCACAATGCATCATTTTCCCGCCTCTAGCCAGAGGTGTTACGTTCGTAACTACATAATTTTCCTTTCCTTTGCTATTTTTGAGGATTCATTATAATTATTCCCATATATTCTTAAGTTTGATTAGCGCGGTTTTGCTTAACATGGTAAAACTCGGGGATTTATTAACCGCGTTAATCAAGGGATTGCTGTATTCAAGAATTGATTCTTGAATAGAAGCGACATAGCCATTCACTTGTTTAAATGGGATTAATAAAAAAATATACCTACCAGCTAGAGGCTGACACTAGATTGTACGGTTGCCAAAGGCTAATTCTAGCTGTAGAATTGAATTATATATTAAAAAATATTGATTGCAAATTTAATTACAATTTTTAATTTAACATTTTTTAAATATAATTTGATTCCACAGCATGTACCATGTGGTGTAAAAATAATTAAATTTAATACAATTATAATTATTTATTTTTTAAATTTTAATTTAATTCTACAGAGTAGATAAATTAATAAGAAATGTTTGATTAAAAATTGTAATTGAATTTTTTAAATTAAAAATTAAATTTTATTTAATTAAATTTAATTATTTAATACACCTATTGTTACCATCAAATGGGGAAAAAAGGGACGGTTTGAGCTTTTTTTGTTAATAACTTCTTACCATGAAACATTTCAGAACCAAATTTTGGCTCATTTTATAGCTCTTTGCGAGGGCTATTGAATGGCATCTTCAAAAAATTCCATATGCTATTCATAAGGTGCCAGACGCAAAATAAAACCGTCCTGATTTACCCCTGGGAACGGGTTAATCCGAGACACTTGCAATAAAAGTTAATTTTAAAATGTTTGAAGCATGCAGAGTGTACTCATCTATTACTAACAGTACTCTGAAGTCCTCCTCTTTCCTTGTAGATGACGTAGCTGTAAAATAAATGAAATTTCTGTGATTTTTACTTGTTTTCCTTTATTGATATGATATTACCATATTAATTAATTACCATATTATTAATGTGATATTACTGTATCCATGGACATGCCATTGAGCATTGACAATGACATTGTCCACTGCAAGCTTCATATCAGCAGCCATGTAGCATTTCTTCTGTATCTGTAAGCTTACAGGATGGTTTCTAATTTCGTACAATTTTAATCAAGTCTATTGATTTCACTATAACAAAAAAGATCGTGAAAAACATACCTGAAACATAAAATAATGTTTTAGTGACAACCATCATATGTTTTGAAGAAATGAATCATAGTTTAGGTCAATTACTTTTCATTCTATGATGCCCAGTGCACAATTCTATATATGGCATTCTATGTACAATTTTGTGATGACCGATGATGCACTAATTATTTGATAAGTGAATTTTTTTCGCTGAGCGAGGTAAATGTAATCAAAATTCTTTGTTGTTAATCAATTTTTTTGTTAACTGGAGCTAACTAAGGCTCTACTCTACTCAGTTGCTAACTGAGGTTCTACTGTAAATTCATTTTTAAGGGTGTCCCTAATTACCCCAGGGGGTGTCCCTTTTTGCCCCATCGCATGGAAATGGCTGCCATTTTTTTAAATGAGATAGGCAAATTCTGTCAATTATGTTTTCAAGCTGACACCTGGGTGCAACTTTTATGTAAGTAAAATTTTTCAATACAGCAAATATTTTTTTTGCTCCAGACCTTAGCAGAGGTACTTTTTCAAAATCACACTTTTCACACTTTTTTTCAATGATTTTTTAGAGATAGTAAACGTTTGATTTCTTGACCAGCTTTATACATAATAGATAGTAAAAATGTTGAAGTTTACGCCACTATTTTTAGTTTTGCAATATTTTGATTAGTTTGGCTGCTACAACATTTCTACGAAATGTAGGACATGCGTCCCTATTTACCCCACCCGTCCCTTTTTACCCCGTTTGACGGTACATGTCTAAGTGCTCAATGCTTTATATAATGCAATAATTACCTTTCTAAACAACGAACATTCTCAAAAAGAAAAGTCATTTGAAAACTCATTATGGGAGATGAAATCCTTCAGAATATGAAGTGAAGTTATTTAGATAATGTTGACAAAATAGGGCAAAAACATGAATAAAATTCATATTTGAATGTGTGTCAATAAGTGTTTAAATTTTGAAACAACTTTCCATCTTTTAATTCTCAGTGTGGAATGTGAATTAAATCTATTTATTGTGAATTAGAACTTGACATGACCAAAATAAGGTGTATGGCGCCATCGCCGTCTTGTCAAATTTTTCATGGAAGCACGATGTGCTCACACGCTGTGGAAGAGTTGTAGTTTATCCCTGACCCATCATCTTGTGTGACATTGAAAACTAAGTTGGTATTGGTGTAATTGTGAGAATTTGTTGCAAAAGTAGGTATAATTTTTTTATTTTAGAACATCTTCATTGCAAAAATTTGTCAACTACAGATAAACAACTAGTGAATATAATAGCCAACTCTGTATTGGATTCCAAACCAAGGCCCATGTGCAATAGTGTCAAGCAGTGTCTGTTTGGCTCTATCAGCCTCAGTGTATCAATTGTCACTGTGGTGGAAGTTATAATGTGGTACGCTTTTTGGTCCGTTTTCTTATGTAGACATAAAAATATATTAACTATATAGAATTCCACACTGCTCTCAACTAAATCTTAAGCTACCAAAACATAAAATATAAATTACACACCACAAACTCCAAAACTACAATGAAATCAAATCTCACTTAATGCAATTCTATACTTAATATAAAAACATGGTATTTTGAGATTTGAACATATCATCAATGTTTACTAACTGGTACACAGCACACTAGCACCCCACACAGACACAATGGTGTACTAAATAAATATTAGACAGCATCAGTCAACAACAACAAAACTTACAAGGATCAAGGGACAAGAAATTTGAACACATTCTAAATAAAAGTACTTGTTATCAGTTATTAAAGTTGGATTTTAAGTCATTAAATACATGAAAATATAAAAAAATTTGTGGTTTGACATGGATTTCAGTGCTGTTAACCTTGGAGAATTTTTTAACTATCTTTCTTATTATTTACAATTATCAAATAAATTATAATTTGGCTATATTTGTTGCTCAAAACCACTTTCAGAACTGATTGGTCCAATTGGTCAGATCAAATGTATGATGCGCAAAAGTCTATTGACATAGATTGCTAATGTGAAGAACCATACATGTGTTTATGCTACTAATTTATTGTGAAAGTTTTATCCCTATATTTCCATGCTTTGTGACAAGTAAAATTTATCACATGAATTGAGAATTTCCAAGTAAAACTTGAAAACGATCATGATGTGAATTGCATCATTGCAAGTACCCGTATGTAACAAAGTCTGTGAAAAATTTTCTAGGTTCTACAGCTTGAAGAAAATTAATTTAGAATCAAATTACTCTGCCACAAGTTTATTTATTGATATTTAACAATAAAAAGTATGACTGATAAGTACAGCTATCCCAGAACTGCATCGTCAGGGGCTGCACTGGCACCTACTGGACTAGTACTGGGTCTGGGTCTTCACCCTATCTCATCTGGATATAATGAAAATGTTCAACATTTTAATATTCACTACTAATAAAATTACTATCAATTAATATTAGAAAATAAGTAAGAATAATAATATTCATAATAATAATAACAATTACTAATTGATATTATTATTAATAACTTCAATGAACATGTAATATTCCATACTGAAATTACAGCTTGCTCAGAAGTAGAACTAGTACCAAGTATTAATAGTAGAGTAGCCCCTAGGCTGTCTAACACTTGACCAATTATAATTGAATGAAAATTTGTAATTGAAATCTTACAATAATACTATTAATAGCAAAGCCTTGCATATTAATATTTACTCCATTAGTTGATTAAATAACAGCCAGCTTCAGAAGTGAAACTAGTACCAAGTAGTAGTAGTAGTCTAGCCTCTAGGCTGACTAGCACTTTTTTTCAATTTTGCACCATTTCGATTGGGTCAAGTGAATTCACTAAAACAAAACAAAAAAATGTGAAAAACATACCAGAAATATAAAAGGTCAAAAGAATATTTTAGTGACTATAATATTATATTATACGTCATATTTTTTGGAGAAATAAATCATAGTTTAGGTTAATTGCTTATCATTCTATGTTGCCTGGTGCACAATTCTATCTATGACATTCTATGCACAATTTTGTGATGACAGATGGTGCATGAATTTTTTTGTCAAGTGAAAATTTTTTAATGAGACATGCAAGTTTAATCAAAATTCTTTGTCAGTAACCCATTTTCTTCATTGACTGGAGCCTTCACTAACAGAGGTTCTGCTGTAAATGCATTTTTAGGGGTGTCCTGTGATACCCCAAGGTACTCTGTAATACCCCATCTTGCAGGAATGACTGCCATTTTGTTTTTGATTGAGGTACACAAATTCTGTCTAAAGTTTTAAAGCCAACACCTGTCTGCACAATTTTTAGCTCATTTTTAATATGGCAAGTATTTTTTTTACTATAGACCTTAGCAGAAGTACTTTCCAAAATATCATTTCTAAACATATTTTTCAGGGATTTTTTAGAGCCAGTAAACGTATGATTTCTTAACTTCCCATGTGCTACATAGATAGGAAAAATGTTGAAGTTTACGCCACTATTTCTAGTTTTGTAATATTTCAATAATTTTTGCTATTACTTCTACATCATGACTGAGGACTGTAATGATATACCCCGCCAGTCCCTTATTACTCAGTTTGACAGGAATGCACTTGAGTTATACCTTCATTGATATTGATTGTTTTGATTGTAGATTTCTTTCAGCAACTTGGAACTGCATTAGAAATTTTTTTTCAGTGCTGCATTTGTGATGTATTTACTTTTAATTCTTATTTACAAGTTCATTTCTGAACTAAGCTACATATATAAACATGGTAAGAAATCTGCCTTTCATTGTTGGATCATATATCTGAAGTCAACTGATAGCAGAAGCTTTTCACATTGCAAAAAAAAATCTTGATGAAAAGCATGTACACATCTCAAGTATTTCCATTTGGCAAGTAATTTCTAAATTTGATGATCAGAAATGATGAAGTATTTGTGACAACTTCCTTATAACCAAGATCGTTGTGAAGTAATTGAGGTTATACTGTTACTGAGATTTGTAAGCTAATTTACTTCAAGTATATATACCTCAAAGTCTTCATTATTGTTTACAATGCATTTTTAATGATTATACTGACACAACTAACAATACTAGAAATAAATCTATAGTGCTGCAAGTTCTTTAATCAGTGATGTGTATTTTATCTGGTCATTTTCACAGAGCCTTAAAATACTTCAACTATCAATCATTGTCTATCAACCACCATGTAACATTCCAACCAGTTACTTAGACTGATTTTTTTTCTTAGATGCTTTAGCACCTAAGATGCTAAAGCATTGCTCAAGCTATCAGTTGACCACAAATTAATTGTTCTTCACTGGAGTATTTTTTATTATCATCTCCTACCATTTGCAATTGTTTTCTTGGTTTGAAGCTAAGTTTGGCTGTGTTAACCCTTTCACGGGTAAGTTACCATATATGATCACTTGAAATTGCATCACAAAAAGCCTCACCACAGCTTCCTGTTTGTTTTTGAGGCATCCTTATAATGCCTCAGTCAATCACTAATTATCTGACCATAGTTCTATCTATAGCATCGCCAGCTGCAAAGTCCACAAATTGAAATATGAGCATTTAAATAAATGTTTTGACTCGGACAATGGAATTGACGCTCTTTCCGCATTTTCTTCAAAAGGTGGAAGTATCAATGTATATATTTATTTATTTTGGCAACTTAATTAAATTTAATTAAATTAAATTTTTATGTTTCTAATTTTTCATTTGCATAAACTGAATTTTAATTATAAGGAAAAATTTTGTGTACTGATTGCATTTATTGAATTCTTCAAGTGCAATTTAAACCTTCAATAGGCAAAATTTGCAAAAATTCATAGAAATAAATATATTGTATAATACTTCTTACTTTCTTGAAATGGTTTCTGAAATTTTAATTTCTGGATATTTCAATGCTTGCCTGCTAAAGGGATAACGTGAATGATACTACCAAAGAAGGGTTATCACACTTTTATGTCTATGCACTAAAGAGAGTACATAAATGTTTTCCATGCAAAGGAAAATACTAGATATAATGTCAGCCTTGGTGTCATGGAGGGTCTGAGTGTGTTCATTGTTCTTAGAGCTTCTTCTTTTTTTTTTTTTTTTTGAAGCGAAGCACTTGACTTGGATTATGGCTATGATTGCTAAGCTTCATTTAAATTATTTAAAATCAAAATTTCAAGCTTAATCTCACATTTGTTAAATTTTTTTTTACAGCATGAAGCAGAGTATGTGGAAATTTTGAGTGGAGTGAAAGGGGACACTGGAGCGCGGCGCATGACTGCCCAGTTCATCTCTCGCTACTTTGGAACTTTTCCTAATCAGGAGGAAGAAGCTCTGAATGCCCTGTTTGACCTCTGTGAAGATGATGACCCATCCGTGAGTGCTCTTTTAATTTGGTTGCTATGGTATATGGCATATGGTACCCCATATGCTATAAGATTGAGTTATAAAAAATTGATCATGGCAAGCTCTTATTTTCAGAAGTATTTGGTTACAGAACAAGGTTGGACATATCAAGCTTTAGTTTACAACCCATAACAACCTTCCCATATTAGCTTGCAAAAATATAATGATTCAACTTTCTTCAGTTGGGATACAGTACATGAACACAGGTGAAGAATACATTTTTTCAAATTGGAGAATGATATTGTATTGCTTTAAAACGTTTTTGTTTATTTAAAACCCTCCAAAAACCCTCAAAATTTAAGCTTGTCTTGCATTGAATGATCCATTGTTTTGTGTTAGCAGTCATCGATGCAGTCTATGCTGGCTGTATTGCAAGCCTAACTAAGCTCGTCTATTTACTGCCTTATTAGGAAAGGGGGAGCTGACAATCGTAAGGTTAGCCTAACATTTCATGGTGCATCCGAGGATTAATTAATGCCATAAAGGTGTCATGAGGCCACGCATCTTGTAAATACCTTGATACGATTATTTATCTTGTTTATTAAATAAATCTTTTCAATAATCTTCTGTTAGCTTTTATTGAGTCTCAGTCTAAGCCAAGCATGGCCTTGGTTAAAGAATCACATTCAGCCTAATCACATCAAGAAGAGTCGCGTCCAGAAACTTGCATTGTTTTGGTTTTAAACTGATCTGTAATTATTTGTTACACCTTCAAACTGTAATTATTGGCCGTTAGAATAGCTACTTAAAAACTTGCTTTGTTATGATCTGGTCTCGTATACTGTAAATTATCATTAAAATTTTAAATGGCAAACTTCTGCAGTATAAACTTTGATATAGTGTATAGTTATTCATGCAGTACTTCTGTTGTTTCTAATTGCAGATCAGACGTCAGTCCATCACCAGCCTGGGTGTCGTGTGTCGGGGCAAGCCTGCCCTTGTTCCTAAAGTATCCGACATCCTTGCTCAGCTTTTACAAATGGATGAGGCTGCAGAAGTCAGCTGCGTCAATACCGCGCTTGTAGCTCTCCTCAGAGTTCATGCTAAAGGTTACTTAATTGAATTTGCATCTTCATTTGTCTGACTTGTTTGATTGACCATATTTATACTACAAGCACCTGAAAGAATAGTCCTGCTTAATTTGCTATTTTGTGCATACTGCAAGCTAATGAAAAAGTGTTGTATAGTTCAATTTGTCTTTTTGTTTGTACGACAAGCTCTAGAAAGCATTGTATTGAATTTTGAAGAATTTTGAATATATCAGTATGAATTGATGAAGTGAAATAGTTTGATAATGTACTGTTATATTGATAATCATCACTGGTGAGCAGGAACCTTGACTGGCCTCTTCTACCAGCTGGAGAACAACAGAGACGAGATCATCAGAGACCGAGTGTTGAAGTTCCTGCTCTCCAAGATCCAGTCCCTTTCCACTGAAGTTTTTGGAAAGGATGTGCAAGTGTTCATATTCACCGAAGCTAAGAAGTTTATTCCAGTGTGTTGACCGTTTGTTTGTCAAACAATAAAATTGACCAAAATTATTTAGCATAAATGTTTGATAAATTTTGTTTGCATAATTGCTTGGAAAGTTGTTGATACGAAGGAAACATTTGAATCATACAATGAAATAGATTCAAAGGTTTCAGAATACTTCATAACAATTTTAAACAATCATATTATGTGGTGTATTCAATTGGTGGAACTTTTTTTTTTTTTTTTTTATAAGGCCTCCCACACTCACCATTCCAACAATAAGGAATTAATTTTGTTTGATAAACTGGAACTTGATAATGCTGTAAAAATTTCATTAGCTTGAAATTTTAGTCTGTATATGAATCTTAAGCAATTCCTACTTCCTATTGATTATATATAACACAAAGGAAACTAATGAAGTATCTCGCTGATAGACGGCCACTGAGGAAGAGCTCGTGCTGATCATGTCAATCCTGGGGGAGCTGTCAGTGTGCCGCACGACAACTGCGCAGCAGCAGCTGTCAGACTTGCTCATGGCGCAAGTGAACTTGAGTGAACCACTCCTCAAGTCCCCTGATATCTCCAGAACTGTGGGCGTCCTAAACCAGGCTAAGAATTTCTTTTCGGTGAGTCCGCGCTAAGCTCAGTTCTGTTCAATCTTTACTTTTAACTTTAATGTCATCTTAGAATGGCCAGTAGCTTCTATACCTGTAAATTGAACTATAACGTTCGATCGGGAGATACGAAGTTTGTGTTTGCCATTTATTTTACGTTCGAAACCTATGCTTATGTGTAAAACCTCTACAAAATAATTCATGACTTAATTGGAAAGTCTCTCACTTGAAAATCCTGCATATTTTGCGGTATTTTAATTGAGAAATGGCGCTTAGGCAAGGCTATGAAATTAGATAGTACTCTAGTTTGTAACATGGAAAGAACCGTGTTCTATAAAGTGCTATGCTGGCAACCTATGATTATACTGCGATTGTGAAGACCTGCAGCCGTTCACGGTAGAGATCTCGTTAGATTGATCTCCCTGGCCGTCTCAAGAGGTCTTGTGATCACAAAGTCTTTGATCTTATCTGAGGTTACTAGCGGCCAGCCGCGGCTGTAGTTTCTCTTATTTTACATTAATTATACTTTTCTCATTACTTTTTAATTGCATTTTTCTTTCTGGTTTTTCTTTAACCTAAATCTTTTTTATGCAGCATTGAATCATGTTTCAATGAGTGATAACGCTGTTATAGGCCAAACAAACGTGGTTAATTACATGATTGTGTTGGTTGCAGGCCAACGTAAAATCCACGGCCGTGGTGTCATACCTGTTGACTCACGCACTGCCACACCTTGAGAAGATCGAGGCTGCGATCCTCGTTGCTGGTCAGGACGCTGCTAAAGTCACCTACTCCATTCTGAAACTTGTTGCACAGCTCCTCAACTACGCTGAAACCGTCGAGAAGGCCGATGTTGCCATGAAGCACGTCTTTAAAGCCCTCTTGGTAACAACCAATCTAGTTTCAGTGCTTTTGTCTTTTCACCAGGCATTCTCGTCATTTATATTGATAGGCTGCATACATATTATGTTATGCTATAAGATTGAGTTATAAAAAAAATTGAGCATGGCAAGCTATTATTTTCAGAAGTATTAGGTTACAGAACATGGTTGGACATGTCAAGCTTTAGTTTTAACGATATTACATTGTGGAACAAATTTTGCTGTGTTAAGCTCTTATTTTCAGAAATATTGGGTTTCAGAACCAAATTTCTATCCTGGCTCTTTATTTCAGCTGATTTGTAGCAGATGTTCAGTGTTCAGGGCATTTTTTTATATTGTTTCAGCAAAATTATGTTAGATTCAGGCATTTGGAATCGATGTAGCTGATGTTGCTGGAGGTATTTTATCAAAGCCCTTGCGATTACTTTAATGAAAAATGGCTTGTACTTCGCCTGATACCTCTGCCATTAACTCAACCTTGATTCGATTGTGAAAAATATTTTTCTTCTTTATTTCCTTAATATGTAATAATATGAGTATAATATTAATTTAGTTAATATGAGCAATGAAATGCCAGGATGTACTGCCTCAACCTCCTGCTGCTGGCGAGGCTGGCTGGGACGACGGTGGTGCAAGCCTGCAGTTCTCGCGCGTCGAGTGTCTGCTTTACAGCCTTCAGCAGCTCACCAAATTCCACGCCGATTTCTTCTCTGACGCAGAAGTTCTAAAGGACTTCAGACAGAGGTAGGACTGTCGAATAAAACACAAGAGACTAACAAGTTTTTTCTTGGTTTATAGAGTACATGATCATTAGAGTGTATCAGTCCTCATGTCTTGCACCTGCAGTACTTATTTCAAATCTTATTCATGTTTCCAAAGAAAACATGTTTTATTAGTGTACGTAATGAAAAGATGAAAACTGTTAGATAATGTATCCAACTCAATTTGCAAACATAATAATATTTGAAGCAATTGCACACATAGCGATATCGTGTCTATAATCTCGTTGTCCTGTTTGTCATGCTGATTTCGATAACGATTTTAACTTTCCGATGTAATACCTTATTCCGTCGATGTTGATTTAAGGTGTTGCACTAATCAGTTAACAGAAGAAAGAAAATGCTGCTCCTTATGTCCATTAAATGAACATTGCCAAGTGATAGTGTCATACTAGCATTTATTTGAGAAGAAGGGCTGCAAATAAACAATTCTAATGAGCAAATTACTTGAGTTAGCCCGTTCTGATCATGCCTTATCTTCCTTCAATTCTTTCCGCACCACGTAATCTTTTTTTGACCCATATAAATTATTAAGACTGGTAAATATTGTTTCTGAACGGCCCTGTTTTTCAGACTTCAGTACTTCGCTCGTGGCTCTCAGGCCTACCAGAAGGTCTTGCGCGAGGCTATTGCCGGCAAGAAGGGAGATGAACTCAAATCAGAAGAGAATAAAGTGAAACTTATTGCTCTCAAGACCACCGCTAACATCAACACAATCATTAAGGACTTCTTCCACACTCCACCCGCAGCTAAGGCAAGTTATTCTCCTGCACTGTTTCATTTGACCTACATTATCTAATAAGCTAAAAAAATATTTTCATATCTATTTTGTGTACTAGTTGCATAATAGTGAAATAGTTTCAGCAAGTAGTTGGCAAGTCGTTAATGTTGAAGGCTTAAAATAAACTTTGCGGCCCAAAAACCTAAAATTCCTTTCAAGAATGTAGATGATTAAACTTTATGGGCGTTTGTAATCACCGAAAAAATTATTTTCTGACCGTTTTCAACAAAACATTCTTTTACGAGTACTTTTATCAAAATTTATGAAATTGTGAAGAGTGCTCGGAATTGGAGCAGTGAGTTGTGGGTTTGATCGCAGCTTTTGGTGACATTTTTGGTCAATATGGGCGAGGTCGCCTGGCGTTCGAGAATAAGTTTGAAGCAGCGAGTTTTGGGTGCAAAACCCTGCAAGCTGCAAGAATTCTGCGATGTCTAGAATAGTTAACAGGCCATATTTGGCCCAATGAACGCCAACACCTTAGTAATATTATTTGTATTATAACCTCTTGGTGATATAATTAATTTTTTATGATATCCTGATCCAAGGACAATCGGGCTGCTACTCTCTCTCTCGAATAAAAAAAAATTACATTTTTAATTGACTTACGCTTTGTAATGTCTAATGATCTACTCAGACAAATGAGTGAGGCTTGTCCAAGTAGCGATGCAATTTTTATGCTTGTGTGGGTCCTCCCCTCAGGGGGACTTCTGACGCGTGTCTGTGCTCGTCAGAAGTTCTATGGGATTTCGCGCTCCTTGGGGGATTGTTCCTGAGCGCCCCACCGCTGAGCTTGCGGTGTCTGACCGTTGATTTCAGTTGTGGGGTTAAGTTTTTATGTAGGTAGGATTCCTTACATTTTCCTTCTCTGTCTCTCTCGTGCGGGCGGCCGACGTCCCGTGTAAGCGACCTCTTGTTCGAGTGTCTTCGTTTCTGTTGCTTTTAACCTGTCCCTCCTTGTCACTTCGTCTCTTTGAGATGCTAACGCTGCTTCTTTCGAGCCAGCTTCAGCGGGCTGGACAATTGAGACCTTCCGCCCCTTGTGGGTGATGAATAATTGAGACCTTCCACCTCTATGGTGATGTTCATCTTGACTTTCGGTGCGAGATAGCTAAATAGCTGAAGCGCTAGTAAACATTTGGCCACTAAACTAACTAACTAACTTGTGTGGGTCCTCATGGCCCACTTTTGCCAGGCGACAGCGCATATCAATGCAACGTTCGCTCTCTACTCATGCTGTGCGTTAGTCAGTATGACCCATTCATTTTTTCGAGTCTGATACGCAGGTATCATTCCGATCTCAGATGAAATTACGGGAATATTTGCTTCTCATGGGAGCGGATAATTGGGACCATGGTATCTGTGATACCTTGGAAAATGTCAAGCATACTCTCAACCTGTCTTGGTAATTTATTACACGCGTCAATATTCTAAGTGTAAGGTTGTACATACGTTGCAATTTATACACGCAAATTATGTATTCATCTGTGTATTCGTGCTAATTGCTATAATTTACTTATTAGATTAGCGACTATTTGGTGAAAGAAATTGGAGACTAATGCGTGAAGTTCGAATCCTTGTCTATGACAAGTTTATTTATATTAACTATGCCGTGTTGCAGAGCTCGATCAGCCTGTCATGGCTGCTGGAGACGGAGAAAGGCAAGGATGCTAACGGCGCGGCCGTGGGCTTCAAGCGCCACGCGCCCATTACCATGGACGCTGACAGCGCTGAGTCGCCGCCCAAGCAGACGAAGGGCAGTCGCCAGATATACGCGCCGCCCAGTGGCAAATTCAGCAGAGGAGCAAGCTATGGCGGTGAATAAATCTATTCGTTTAATCATATATCGTGAGCCTGATTAAATTTTGAATTAACTTAGAATTTGAAAGCAGAGCAAACGCCAAGTTTTCATCTAAACAGTCGGAATTTACGTGACATTTATTTTCATTTTTAAATTCGTGATCAATTTTGCTATCTCAATGCCGCGAAATTTTGCTCTTGACTTGATTGCAGCGAACCATTTTCCACTCGTGTGTCATCTGTCGTTTTTAGAAATGAAATGTGGGTTGAAAACAGAGTTTGGCTTTCAAGAATTTATTTAAAAAGCAGACAAATAACGTAGGATGGAACGCATATAACTGAACTTCATGTGATAGGGGTTAACGACAATAAAGATTGCAGTTAATAACTGTGAAGAGGCTTGATATGTTTCTTTGAGGGAT
Source organism: Hyalella azteca (assembly GCF_000764305.2). NCBI lineage: Eukaryota > Metazoa > Arthropoda > Malacostraca > Amphipoda > Hyalellidae > Hyalella > Hyalella azteca. The sequence continues at coordinate 14,237 of NW_025938788.1, read as the reverse complement.
ATTTATTAATTTACTTTTATGGACCAAACATTACGACATAAAAAACAATTGAAATAAGTATCCAACTCTCTATTACATTTGGATATTAAATTCTGATTCGTTGGGGTTAGCTTGCAGCTATCAAAAAGATGCAGCTCTTTCAATTACATATTTGTTACAGTTAGATTCGTTACGTCAAGTGCTGATTTTAATTTTTTACAGGTCGAGGCAGAGGTCGCGGGGGTCGTGGAGCTGGTCGAGGGTTCCGACGCTATTGAAGTGCCCCACAATCTTGAGCGCGTGGCTGCAGACTGACTGATACATCATTGTTTCATAAAAGCTTTTCATGAAGGAGTCATCACCTCGACTGAACACAACGCCCACTGTCTGCGCCAGCTTCTTCAAGTTTTCTCTTAATGTTTAGATTTAAGTGAAAAGTGCAACCTGTCATAGTGTCTCAACACATACTCTTAAGTTGAGCATGGTCCATACCTGACCGATCATAGCGTTGTTTAGACTTGCGCATCGTCCTTCGCATTCTCTTCAATCGGCGGCCATTTGGGAGACAAAGATTATTTTTAAGACAGCTGCTCCGATATCTCGAGTTGCTTTTGACTACAATGCGATTTGGATTTGAATCCTTATTCCTCGACAAATCTGGCTTCTCAATATTCTCTATTGCTGACGATTAGGACCGCGCTTATGGAGTCTGCCCGTTTTCTGTGGCCCAAGGATTACCTCTCGTCATAGCGACACCTCCGGTGACTGGACTGTAGGTAACTAATGAAGCTTCGCTGTCGTTCTTCTGAAACTTTCCAGTGGTTCACTAATGGGTTGCATCGATTTGCGCGTGCTAGTTATTGTGAATGTGTATGCATAACTTTTCTGTGCAGAAGCTGATGCGGAGGATAAGACGCCGTGAGGTTTGTATTGGAAAAGGCATCTTTATTCTGTTTTCTGGGAAATTGTCGGTAAGTATGAATTTATTGGACAAAGTCTCTTCAGAGTTTCGAGCCTATCAATAATGTACCGGTTAAAGATCCCAATTAACTGACAATGGTTCATTAATCTATTAGAGATTGCGTGTCTGTGAGGTGCAACAATATTGATAGGCTCAAAACCCTAAATAATATATGTTCCCAAGGTACACTTCGGCGGAGCTGCCCCATGGATTACATTCATTGTTTTTATTTTATTCCAGTTGCAGATGAGCGGAATTATTAGCTTAGCATTATTGTTAAAGTTAATTGTCGCTAGAACGGACAATTCGATCTTAGCCCGAGTCGCCATGGGAGTTTCAGATGAAGTTGACATGCGCTGCTTGTGTGGAAACGAAAAATAGTTGCTTGTCTCAATGGAATAAATGTAGTTTGAGAAATTGATTTATTTTTACCTTCTCCCTCAGCACCGCGAAACATGGTCAGTTGATGCGAATGTGATAGGGAGGAAAGATAATCAGGTCCTTGTGTAAGAATAGTTAGATGCAAAAATATTGGATGCGTTACTACATCGTTCATTTCAGAGATTGCTTGAAAGGATTGTCTATCGAATATGTACAAATGTGATAAAATCACTTCAATCTGTAATCCCACGAACTGTAAGCCATGTATACAGCAAAAATCGAGAATATTCAAGTACGGAGACCATACGGAGTACGTAACCTCGAACACAAAACCAATTTGCTACCAAGGAGGGCGCGTATGACTACGCTCACGCGCTACCTATCAAAATGGAATACTTGAAGCTTTCCGAGCTTCCTAAGCTGAATAAACACATGCGTGACCTTTAGGTTTTAGATTCTAAAATAAACATTCGAGTAATACCGTAGTTTCCAACGTGGAATGTGCTCAGAAGCGGTTGTTGCCACGCGAATGAGAACGATGCTACTTATTAGGGTGCGGCCAGACAGCGCACGCTAGCACCTGCGGCGCTTGCTGAGGCGTGAAGTTTATAGATTTGTTGAGTTAAATATACAAGCGCGAGCACGCGCGTGTAGTTGCCCCCTGAGACGTCGTCGAGGATGGATGTCGAAGCTTTGATCTGCTCCATCCAAGCCTGGAATGGCAATCTGCGACGCCTCGCACCCCAAGCGCAGTGATCGTCAGTACATCAAAGACAGCTGGTCGCAGATATGTGATGCATTGAGATTTCCGGGTAAGGTCAATAAAACATCATTCTGTTTCATTTATAACGTTTTAGTAGTAACCTTATATTTATAATCTAGACGTATGCCTGCCATGGAACACTCCCAACGGGATAAGTCAAGTAAGTAGTCAGAGTGTTACGAACATTTTGCATATCTCGGGCTATTTCTTTCAGCTGTTGGTGTTCTGGTATTTACTATTCCACAGTGATCTTCGACACCTGTTGCTGCTTCAGTGTCGATGCCTTCTCGAGCTAGTATCATATTGTGTCTGAACTGATCGCGCCAGCTCGCGTTGTGTCTGGCCATCTACACGCGCCAGCTTTCTCGCTTTTAGTCTGGCCGCAGCCTTTTAGAATTAGATTGGCAGTTCCAGTCAGGCGAGACGATTACCGCTGCCATCGACGGCTCACAAGGGCAGCACAACGCATCGGTTAAAGAGCAGAATGAAATTAGGCAAGCACCCCCAATCCTGTCAGAACTATGGAATGACAATTTTTATAATGCTACTACAAAACTGGCGTATAAATAATAAAATGAACATGGAGCTCAACGAAACACTCCGCCAATCGAAGATTCCAGATAGTAATCCTTGCTTCTAATAATGTTCCTTCCAATGCTACTGATAATGCGATGGGGGCTATTCTGCCTACTTGTTCAAGTACAATACAAAGATTTTAGGAAGAATACATTGAAAAATATGAACCTTGGATCAGTTAGGTAGATTTTTTTAACTAGAATAAGGCTACACAATCGCCAGAGCTGTTGATGCGCATTCGTCCTTAACAAAGCATGTGAGCGCCACCCGCTCCAGAGAATATATTTATATACGTCAGCTGAAGCTGGGATAAGCAATCGTCAGTCGACGTTCATTGACCAAACAATCACGGGCATTTATTAATGCAGGCAAGGAGAATGTGAACATGGAGTTAAGTGTTGGCAATTTTCAATTGAAAATTATACTCCAAAATTTTCCCTTTGAGAACGGACTTCCTAACTAATGACTGAGGAAAGCATTCTATAGTTCCCAATATTTGAATTGTCATCGGTGGGAGGCGGACGGCCAGTTATGTGGATCGGCTCCTCGCGGGTCTCGACATCGTCATTTCCGGTCTGTTCCTGCTTGACATTCTTGGAGCGAGCTGATAGAACAATCATCTAAATACTCGTAAAATACACGATAATTTACAAGGTTTTGGAGCGGGAAAATAACAATAGAATGATCAGGTACGTACGTAGCTTTACGACGCAAAGATCACATTAGCTTCCACAATTAAGTTGCGCTAAATGTATGTATTATCGAGGTAGAAAATACTTAAGCCAAGGAAATATTCCGCGAATTACAACTGCGACACCACATATCGCGAGTGTAGACAATTTCGATGGTTCTTCATTTCCCACAAACCAAGATAAAACATTGTTCAGACATAATTATAGTTAATTCGCGAGATAGTTAATTACCATTAATTCGCGAGATAGAAAATTGCAAATTTTTAAAGCTTAGTGAAATTTGAAGCACGTTTTCTATTTAAAGCTTGGACCGAGCCGCATTTTTCGTTTATCTCACAAGAGGACACATAATGTTGCAATTTATAACGGACGATCTACGGGGAAGATAACTAACAGTTCTCATATTGATAGCTCACAACCACGTCAAGTAGTAGTAGTAGTAGTAGTATAATGGTTTGCTAGCGCTTCAGCTATCAAGCTATTTCGCACCGGAGGTTAAAATGTAGCATCGCCAGCGGGGTGGAAGGTCTCAGTTATTCAAAGCCTCAAATTAATCATCGCCCACAAGGGGGCGGGACGTCTTAATTGTCCAGCTCGCTGAAGCTGGCTCGAAAGAAGCAGCGTTAGCATCTCAAAGAGACGAAGTGACAAGGAGGGACAGGTTAAAAGCAACAGAAACGAAGACACTCGAACAAGAGGTCGCTTACACGGGACGTCGGCCGCCCGCACGAGAGAGACAGAGAAGGGGTAGGAATCCTACCTACATAATAACTTAATGTAAGGAATCCTACCTACACAATAACTTAACCCTACAACTGAGATCTGCAGTCAGACACCGCGAGCTCAGCGGTAGGGCGCTCAGGAACAATCCCCCTAGGAGCGCGAAATCCCATAGGACTTCTGACGAGCAGACACGCGTCAGAGGTCTCCCCTGAAGGAAAACTGCGTCAAGAAAATAGCGGATGCCGGCATCAATAATTCAGGGAAATTTCTCTTCAAAACACAGTAACCTGAAGCAAATGTCTGCCTTCTAATGCTCAATAGAATGAATAACTGAAAATATACATACACGCAAATTGAGTTTCATGACAAGATGAACGTTTTATCGACGCTACCTACACTTGTAGAGTTGGGACGTAGGCGCAAGGCAATCTTCTAACTCTCCCGCTGTTCAATGAGGCCGCATCAACATGAACTCAAGGCATCCAATTATTTTGGAGATATTTAACAGGAAATTATCGCGTTTCTTTCGTTTCTCCATAAGAACGAGTTTCGAAGCCTAACACACAGATAATTATTGGTTTGAAATCGTAAAATATCATTGACTCAAGACTGGAACGCTGGAACGCAAATTACTCACACGAAGCCCAGGAATAGATAACAGCGCTCATGCCTAACATGCTCTCTGAGATCACAATTTTCCGTCCGAGTATCAAATTTCCGCAAGAAGCTGCTCGTCGAGGCTCGAACAGAGAGAAATAATCCAGAACAAAGAAACGCTAAACAGAACTTGAGGTAAAATAATAATGTTGATCCTCAATAGTTAGAACTGCTTAAATTAAATATTCTGCCGGCGTGTAGCACTGTTCGCCATGCCAATTTAAAATAGGTAAGCCATGACCGGAAACTATCGTAAGTTGAATTTTTGTGCCTCTGAGTGCGAGCAATTCGATGTTTGAATAAAATTCTCAATCAATGATCCACGTTATCGTAATTAACGATAATGCAAGGGACAGCATAAAACAGAATTTTCCCCCCACGGCGAACAGAATGGGAGGACGGGACATGTGGGAATTATTTTTAAACAGAAATATCAATCGATTTCATTCACCCGCAGGTCCGTGAATGAAATCCGAAGGTCCGAAGAAAATCACAGAAACCCGTGAAAGAAATTGAACAATTTCAATCAAGTTTCAAAACACATTTAAATGGTCTATGCATGACATGATTCGGAATTTATCCCAACACGAGCTGAAATATAATAGGTAACGAATTCCACTGACGTTCTCAGGCCATTCACTGACTAGAGCTACGCCGAATGTGACTCTGATTAAGACTTGCACTGAAATAAACAACTTAGCCTAGAAATTCTCTAACAAAATACATATGAGATATATCAATTGTTGCAAACAAACGAGCATAATAAACTCCAGTAATAGCATGGGTCGAGTTATCTTAAAGATGAACTATATATGAGACACGGTTAAACTTCATAGAAATATCTCTTACTTTGGATTGCAACGTACAATAAACTTGTTTAAAGAATGCGCTAAAATTTCAACATAAAATTAACCATGAAAAGTATTGTAAGTATCCGTCGCACATATCTAGTACGTAACTTTATATTTAGTACGTAACTTTATATTTTTTATGCCACAGCCTGCAGTTGAAAGATCTTGAAACGCAAAAAAATATTCAACAGCCACCGAAAGCAATTACATATTTTGGGAACAACTATAAATCTAACAAAATTTATTATTTATATATTTTCATTGTACACTGACGTTTCAAAATTTGTACGATAGAACACTCATGGACCCTGACCACAGAGGATGACAAGCCTGGACCACGTTGGTCCAGTCCTCGGAGCTAAGAGTCGCTGCGGCGATATGAGCTGTCAAAACTGCGCACAAGTTTGATAGTACCTAGCACGTCAAAACGTCGGTGGTTAACAACAGGAAATTTAGTTTTTAAATATTAATAAACCCCACTCAATTGCTTACCTTGAAATATATCTTGAACAAATCACATATGGTCATTAAACTAAGATGTTTACATTCAATGTCAGATCGCCGACAGTACAAATAAATAAAAAGGTGGCAATAAGTATGTTTGGAAATGGGGAGACCGTGCAATTGAAGGAAAAAGCACAATTATTGAATTAATAATTCAGAGTAACGTAATGCAAAAATCTCGATAATAATCCATGCTTCTGGCAACTGGCTTCTCTCAAGTCAACTAGCGCGCATTATCCAAGTCATGTCATTTGCACCCCTAAGTTCCTAACGCAGATTTACAGTCATAAACTAACAAGCAATATTAGAACGATGCGTGAATTGATCATCTTTCCTCACGATGGCAAAATGGATTGATAGTCGACAATTTAAATGAGTCTAGGTGTTCCCCATTGTGAAGCACATCTAAAGAGAAGAGCAAGCCTCTATTGGATAATTTCTTAGCGACATGTGAGGTATCGATTCCGCACCGCACGGGCTACGTCGACCAGAGCAGGCCTCAGCGTGAGTAAATAAGCAAACTATTCCTAGACGAGGAGAAGAGTATTCCAGCCTTTCTTATAACATAAAATTAATCACATTTAAGCTGGACGAAAATGTATACCATTCCTGGGATGGTATTTAAGATTGTTAAGTACACCGCTTGGGATTCGACGGCATAACTGGAATGAAAGACCAACGTATGATTAAGTACAGATTCTTTTTCGAGTACACGGCTCGATAAACGTATATCCAAAGTCAACATTAAATGTCGGTATTCGAAAATTATTAAATCTTTAGAAATTTATACTAAAATAACACTTGTTACAATGAACCAGTAAAACGTAGCGTCTTAACAAATTATTATATTAACAATAAACAACCCAAAACTAATGAAGCATCGTGCACAATAGGAAAACTTAGAGAACACATATTACCTAACAATGGTGGGGGGTGTTATGAGATCAAAGAACGAATAAACAGCCGGAGAAAATGCAACCAAAAGCTGGCAACACGAATTAACATGAATTGACAAATCTTGTAGTGCTATAATGGTAAGTGCGCATGTCATGTATGTTACGGAGGGAAGAAACGCTAATCACAGGGATGCAGAGTTATCATAAACTTGGACTGGAAAGGCGACGCATACGTGACGCCAAGCTCCTCATATACTCTTGTGGGGAGCGCGAGCTTGACGAGGTACACCTTGCCCTGCGTCTCGGCGTAGACTAAAGGCAAGGCGGCAACCACGAGGGCGCGGGCAGGCAGCGAGTGACGGACGTGAGCGCCGCAGTCGTGGCTGGGCGGGTCCAGCGCAAGCACTGGGCAGCTCTGACGCTGCGCCCAACTTGTCACTTCAGCCAGCCATTCCAAGTGCGAGCCGTTGCTGCCTGCAGCACGGTGCGTTATAGGAAATTAATAAAATTCAATGCATATTCTAAATTCAAGCGGGCATTTTTAAAATAAATTCATGCAAGCACTAACTTTACATTAATTTTTTTGTTTGTTTAATGTAAAGTTTACATTGAATTCTATTAAATATTAGCTGGTCAACCCGGAATTGCTAAAAATATACATCTGAATTCGTCAAATTTGATTTGACGGGATTCGTTACCCGAATCCCGTCGAATCGAATTCAGTAAATAAATTTAAAGTAAAGTTATGCATGAGAGAAACCAAAGCTAAACTAAATTAAGCAGCGTAGCAACTGCGAAACAGGGTGAAGATAAGCCAAAGTACTAGAAAATATATACTTCAATGGTGCGCATGTCAACAATGAAGGCTTGTAAAAAAACACACAATCATTCCGTAAAAACACAATAGATAACAAAGTTGAGCTCACGCATTTAAATTGGAAACAAAGTAAGTTTATAAATATTTTAATATATTTCTCGTGGTTCTAATTGTAAGCTAAAGCACATTGGAGAACTCACTGGGGGCACCAGCGTGATCGAGCCTAGCATCAATGATGAGATCAATGACAGACGCAGCAGGAAGCGTGGTGAGGTTGTGGAGCAGCTCGCCACCACACAAGCTGTAGAGCTTCAGTTCCTGAGTGTAGGGGAGTGGAGGTGTAGCGGAGGCGGTGGTGGAGGCTGGGGTCACTACAGTGGTGACGATGTCGTGGGTGAGAAGCTGACGTGCCGTGTTGAGGCCGAGAGCGCCCTGCCCATGACAGCCGCAGAGCACCACCACGCGCGGCACCTGGTGCCTGTTCTTTGCATTCAATCTGTGCCAACACAAGATCATTAGTTCGTTTGTAAGCACTCAAAGATTCATTTTCTTTGATACAAATTATTTATCAAAATTTTATTTCTGCCTTTTCAGATATATGAACAAAACTAGGAAAAAAACTTCATCTTTAATCTACATACAACAAACGGTATAAAAAATTTGAAAATTTTAAATGATGTCCAAAACAACACCAGCCAGTGGAAATGGGGTTTGTAAACTTTTTTGACGCTATCAACTGATATTGCAACTCTTCAGTAAAACGGCGATATTTCAATACCAGGATATGAATGAAATAATACCTGTGTTCACCACCAAGTATTTGGAGACACGCTTCAGCAGCAGCTCGCCCCGTGATCTCAAGTTGTCGAGTGACGGTGAACCCGTACTGAGTAGCGAGTGAGAGCAGCCGCTGCCGCAGACTGTTTGATATGCCGGGCACCAGAAAGCCATCATCTGTTGCCAAGAACATTGTCCATGCAGCAACGAAAATAAATTATTAAAAAATGTAGTCGGTTATTTCAAAGTCAAATTTAGCATGTAAGCACTTTTGTTGACATGTTGAGATAAGGTCTTGCAAATAACTACCTATAACCAATACTCCCTTTGTTGATAGATTAGAATGGCCTAGCAAGAAGACAAGAATATCAAGCCAACGATGTAAGGAGCATTGCTGCGCAAGATGTTCATAATTATGAATAATTAGTTAAATCTTTTCATCCAAAAATACGAGAAGCTAATACAGAATCACTTCAGTATTTTGAACAGAGTAATGACTCTCAAAATAATTCTATAAAACAGCACTTCGGAATGAAGTGTAAATTTTAGAATGAGCAAGAAAGAGTAACAAAACATCAAACATTGAATCTTTCATTTGGCTTAAAAAAAAACAAGTAAATTATAGTGTGTCCCAATAAGATGTTTAGGGCTTACAAGTTCAACTTCACCGACTACCGTTTTCCGTATGGTATATAGATTGATGATTCCACTTATTATAGAATAAATTACGTGGTTAAACTATTGTTGTACACACCCGTGCTATAGACGGTCTCGGTGGGTTCATCTGGTGACAGAGCAATCAACCTCTCCTTGATTTTGCTGGCAGTTTGAAGGACGTTCTCATCACATCGATACTTGGCGTCTTGGTGTGAGGAAGGATAACTTTTATTCTCAGCAGTACTTTCGCTGGATTGCAATTTCCTCGCCACGCCAGACGGCGGCTGCATTGTTGAGTTCTTTAGAGTTTTGCTCTGCGTGCTGGGCTGAGAAGACGTTCTTTTCAGTCGAGGTTTGGTCTGACTCACCACGTCAGGCTGAGCAGCTTGTGACATCTCCCCGAGCTCTCGTGCCACAGCCTGCAGTTCAAAGATCATAGCCCATTATCATATCCCAATGCCATAAAAATAATACTTTGACCATCAAAGTAAATGGAAAAATTGGAGGCACAAAACTTTAATGAACTTTAATATAACTTTCAGTTCTTTCAATTTAACATGAACAACTTCTTAAAATTTCATAACTTTCTAAATAAATCTAACAAGAAAAATTTTAATTTTGCAATATCCAACCAAAATTAAGACATGATGATTTTGCAAATAGAAGAAGCTGCTACGTAGAGATGAAGGCATAAAAACTTCAAGTCTGCTTTTGATTAGGAATAGGAATACTGCCTTCATTTTTAAAAGTTGTAATCTTCAGCAAGAGGCACTATTATATTAAAACAATGTTTTCAGTTTCACAAAAAAATTGCTAAGCTTTATCAATTCGGTTAAGGTATAAAACAACATAGAAGTAAATTTAAATAAATTGGTACAATCTAGGCTTGGAATGAAGGAATGGAATTTTAGATGGATACTTGTACCAGCATTATTCTTCCCAGGCTCCTATGAAATTCTTTCAATAGATTAGATGAAAAACAAAGCCCTTTATGAAAGAACCATAATGTTGCTTTAACAGTTAAAGTGAGGACCTCCATATCATTTAAGGAATGGAAGATAAACAAACCTGCTTATCAAAAAGCTTATTGTTGCCTTCAAAGTCAAAGTCTTCACTGAAATCCTCTTCATAAATGTCAGCACCAAAAGTATACTCATTCTTCTGACGTTGATGTTCTCGTCTGGCTCGAACACTAGACGACCCCATTGAGTAGCGGCCATATGAGTCCCAGCCTTTAGAGCGCGAGTCATCAAAGCCATTACTGCTGGCCATGTCGTGTGGGCGAGGGTGTTGTGGGGAGCCATACCCGCCATTGTTGTCATACTTGCCAACACTTGACACGTTGATTTTGGGCCTGTAGTAGTGGAATGAGTGGGTAGACTTTAAACCACAACTATTTCTTTCATGAATGTTTAGACAAATCCTTCCAGTCAGATTAATTGTTATTCAACTTAAAAAAATTTGTGATTTTACTAGGTGTTCACATGATACAGACACTAATCAAATTATTGGATATAAATAATTTTTTACAACACACACTCATTCAAAGTAGAAAATTTCAATCAAAATCAGAGTATTGCAAGGCTCACTTGGCAGCATTGTTGGCAGTGTGAGGGCACTGTGTGCTTCTTGATTCACTGTTGGGAGTATCACTGGCCACCACAGGTTCACACAATTTTGAAATATTTCTCCCCTTACACTCTTGGCTGGACAAAGAATTATCAGAAGTAGGTAGAGAATTTGACCAACACACGAGTGGTTTTACAGTTTCTAAGGCTGCTGTTACTTTGTTTCTATTGATAAAATCAAGAATAGGATCAGAAGCTGCAACAGCGTCCTCACCATTATTAGGGTTTTGGTCAACACTGGCGTGTTTAGAGACTGAAGAGTTAACATCGAGACACAGCAGTTGGGAGGAGATCAGATCTATCTGAGGATTCACTGGCAACATGGGGGGCTTAATCTCATCATTTATGGCCAGTGATTCTATGGATTTTTCTGAAGAGTTTTTGGCATCAGCTAGCACCTCCAGACTCTTGATGTGCTGTGCACTGAAAAATAAAAAGGAGCTTAGTACATCTAGTCAGAGAAGTTTCTAAATCCGTATTCTGCATTTAAATGAATACATTGAACAGTAAAACATCTGTTAGCCTTATATTCAAGAGCACCTGATAACATTTCATGTCAATGAGAAATACAAATCCTGTGGCATAGCACATCTAGTGTTATGGAATAGATGAGCTGGCAATGAAGAGACTATACAAATACAAATAAGTTATAATATCCATAGCACTGTCAATGTTAACAGGCAGTGAAGAGATTATACAAAATTCAAATAAGTTATAATATCCATATCACTACCATAACATAATATATGCCAACCATAACTTCATGACCATGAGGCTAGATAGTTAGTATATATTTCCATCAAATGACAATGAGCAGCTTCAGTGGAGAATAAGTTGAGGAAGATTGTTCCAAATGCATTCACCTTATGCACTAGTTTGTTAGGTCAAGTTCTTAGGTAAAATAATGACCAGAAATTATGACAACTCACCTCTTGGTTTTGTATTCAAGGTACAAATGAAGTAGACTATCATGAATATTGCATAGTGTAGCTTATATAGCAACAGTAAAGATATAACAAACCTATGATATTCAAATCTTTGTACAAACAATTTGAGTTCTATCTGATACTAATAGCCTGGATTAGTAACCACTAATCAGCATTATAATAAAAATTATTATTAAGTTAGATAGACTTACTTGAATATCATTTCCTTAACTGAAGTTGGACGTCCATCATGAATAACATGCCTGAGTTTTATAGTTTGCTCAGTATTGTCAATGCCAGACACAGTTCCTTGGAAGTAGCCCATGCCATTTATCATCTCAATTGACACTCGTGCTCCCAGAAAGGACTCTGCTGATTTTTCTTTGTCCTTGGAATTGGTAGCCATAGTTGATTTTCAAAAACTTGATATTTCTGGATGAATCATACCTTGTTCTGAGTAAAACCAAAAGGAATGAGTGATAGAGTTAGAGTACAGATTGAATTTAAAACACCATGGGAAGTAAATACAATTGACTGATACAAAGACACATAGTATTAAAACTACAGATTTTTTAGCACCAGTTCATTTTTAATTTCCCCATCTACTTGAAATTCTAACTAATTTCTTATGTATGACAATACTGGTATCCATGATAGCTACTTTACTGGTCTACTTATAATATAGAAACTTGCAGCTTAAAAACCTTAAATTTGCATAAATATAGTCAGATAATGGTACTCACTACTCAGATGTGGTAAGAAAACCTCACACCAAAAATAAGATTGATTATTGATCATATAAGCATTATAAAGCATACAACTAAAAAGAAACAAGTGGCACAGTCACACATCATCATCATCATGAATAACTATAATCATGGTGGATGCCGGATGGTGCGCATAGGTAGTGGCAAAGCAGAGAGTTTTTTAGACTCTCCCTCATGTTCATTTTTGAGTCCTATTATAATTAGGGTAAACGCGGTATATTCCGACACATTAAGGATGCATCGAGAAATGAAAAACTATAAAAAAAAACGTATGCGTTACGCAAGTTCTGTTGCCTTCACATGACTCTCAAAACACTTCACTACGCGTCAGCAACGATGAAACGTCACAAAATGTTGCCATATTTATTAAAAAGCCTTTAGAATGGAAACCTACCAAATCCCTATATTCCGTCACTTTGTGTGGCAACATCCGACACGTGGCGAGTCGTATTGCGTCAGCGCTTCAAATTTAACTGATACGTATTGCCGACATCCATGTGTTCGAATTCCGTTTGCTGTGTGAGCTGTATTGGGATACAACACGGCTTTGAATAAGAACACTAACGAATATTGAACACTACTTAATTACGTTTTAATTAACAGCTATTAGGCTTTTAATTAAGCAAATTTAAATTTTTGTACAAAGATTTGAACGATCTGTGTATGTCCAATTCAAGTTGTGTCGGAATTAGTTTTCATGTGTCGAAATCCAACATCTCAAATTAATCATCTATTAATTTATTTACGACTTGAAATCAGCAAATACAAGTATACTTAAAGGATTCCTAATATATTCACAGACGTATTTAAAAGTCTCAAACCATAATATTCTTCCTATAAAAACAGTTATTCACTATTTGGTAGTATTTCGACACGCAAATGTATGACGTCACCATTTCAACCATCAATGAACGCATGGAACTAAAACAAAGCCTAATATAAAGGAAAAGCTGGAGAAGTGACGGAATTACCTACAATGTCGGAATATACCGCGTTTACCCTACTCCTATATGTAGACCAGTAAAGTATCCTGGATACCTGTAACCTGCATTATCATACATAAGATTTATTGGTTTGAATCATGAGTACCTAAATGAGGAAATTAAAAATGAACCAATTCTAAAAATACGTGGTTTGTTACTATGGATGGTGGCTGCCGGTTGGCGGTTGGTACTGGTAGTATAATAAGCTTATAAGTTTAAGTTATAGCCCTTGCCCCTGTACCCTGCCAAGTTACTTATTAAAAATAACATAATTCATAGAACAGAGCCAAACATTATGAGTTATGATTGCATATTGTCCATTAATTCCCATTAAAAAAAAAAAGAAACAGCTACTAAATCAAGTTTCAAGCAATAGATTTCTAATAGACTAATATCATTAATTTTACCTAAAAAATTGCAAGTTTGCAAGTTGAAACAAGAAACATTTTAATATACATTAGAAGGGTAGAGCTAAAGCAATTTAACAAGTGACATTTTCTCAATTTTTCTTACAGTTGCACCTGAGTTTTCTTGCTTTGACTTTGAGCAACACATCAACATCAAGGCTTCAAGTTCAAGCTGTATACCATTATTACGATATTACCATTAACCCTTTACGCCCTGAATTTCTGGGATGAAAATCGTAAAATTCACTTTTTCTGTTTTAAGTCTCACTTCAAAGCTGACATTCTGACCTAT
>NW_025938787.1:262723-278974 GCF_000764305.2 Hyalella azteca | reverse complement strand
TGCTATTTTTGAGGATTCATTATAATTATTCCCATATATTCTTAAGTTTGATTAGCGCGCTTTTGCTCAACACGGTAAAACTCGGGGATTTATTAACCGCCTTAATCAAGGGATTGCTGTAGTATACATTGAATTATTGGCCTTTTTTGGCATTTTTTGTTCTCGGATTTGGCCGATTTTAGGCAACCTGAATTATGTACCACTACCTCCTGGAGAAATACATTTCGTGGTTCTCAAATGTACCAATATGTAGTCAACGTGTTAAGTGTAAAATTATCTTCAGATAAATAATTTAAAATTTCATTACTTTTTGAGATTTCATGTCTAGAATGAAGTATAACTTTACAAGTATCGATTGTCAAAGTAGTTGCCATTTTCTTGGAGTCAGCAAAGGCATGATGCAATTTTATATAACAAGCATATATAATAGCAGAGAAATTTAGCAGTTTCTCAGTGTCAACAGCATTAAAATCCATGTGGTAACATGAATTTATTCATTTTATAGGTATACAATGACTTAAAACCTGATTCAATTTGTATTATTATTTTGAAAAAATTCAAATTTGCTATGGCTGCTTTGCTGGTGCTGCCCTACAATGCTATTTCTTGTTTATTTAGTACACTGTTTGATGTTATAAGAGTTGGTGCAAGCAAGTGTACTGTGGTTTGGTCTACAAAAGAGCAGTGACTGGTTCTAAATACAATGTTCTTTTATTTTGCATATAGAATTTTGGTATGTTCCGAGTTCTGCAATTTTGAAAGAAGCAAATAGAGCCTTATTGCCATTTGTAGGAATCTGCACAAATCACGCACAAATATAATAAATAGTAGTGTCATGGCGGACAGCCATTTCCTGCTTTGGCATAAGGGAATCATTTAATTTTAAAAATCCCACCCAGGGGAGGCCTACTTTTATTAACAGTGGTTTGCAAACAAATAAAAAAACTTGAATTATGATGACACCATCTTGCTTGAGAAATTTCAATCATGTATTTGCTCAGCTAAGATTTGCAAAGGGTAACACTAAGCGCAAAAAATGAACCTCAGCATCATATTTTGTTGTTAATGAAGGATAATATGATGTGAAACTTACAGTTCTTAGAGCATGCTCCCCAAATTTCATAGCTTGGAATGATGTCAACAGTGATTTATAGGCGTCACAAAAGTACTGTTGTTTATGTTCTGTTGTTGTGTTAGTTGGTAGCTTTTCACATAGTGCCTTCCTGTTTGGTTTACCTTTCAAAGTTTTTGAGTAAATTGCATATAATTGGTCCATTATATGCAGGACAATTTAACTGTTGCAAATACATTGTTACATAAAATTTTTTACTTGCAGTTGAACCTACCTCCTGTCCTGGTTTACTTACTTTACTTACTAGTGAAACTTGTGAAGTGCTGGGTCAGTTAGACTTAGTGCTAGTCAGCCTGAGGCCTAGGCTTCTACTAGTACTACTACTTCATTTCAGTACTTGGTAATACTTATCTACCTAATTATGTATCATCTACCTTTAATTTACCTATCATTTTGACATCATTTTCCAATCATTTACCTATTATATAATGAATGCATCAATGAACCCACCTGCATCATTCATTCATTCATATATCATTTATTTATCATGTAATTTTTTATTTGTCCCTAATTTATCATTTATATATAATTTATTTTTCAAACTGGAATTTATTGTTCAATTTTGCCTTTTGGTGAATTTATACCATCATATCTATCAGTCACACCCATTTGCCCCACCCACCTGTAGTCAAAGTCTCAACCACAATGTTGTATTTTAATTAGAATAGATAGTCTAAAACATGAGCTTTTTAATGGTACTAAAATTTTTGAAATTGGCTCACACAAAACCTAGAAATGATAGTTTTTCCAAAAAAGTGCAAAAATTGATCCATTTTGGATACATAATTTAATAAGGAAAATATTCATATCTTTTCACTTTTACTTGTATTCTGCTCATATCTATATGGTAATTATCTAAAAAAATTCTTTTCAGCAGTATAATTTTGTATAATAATTAATCAGAGGAAAAAAATTTTGTGCACATACCTACCATTTGTGGATCAGTGGATCTGCAAGATTTCCACTCAGATCCACTTATTGATTCATCTTCTATCTAATTTTTAACTAGCCTGCATGATTAAGGCATAAAACTTAGTTCATTGAAGAAATGTCATTTAGGTTTGGAACCAAGAGATTTCAGATTATATAAGAATTTACCAAACTTGTTTACAGACAGTGTGGATTTCTAGAGGGATATTAAATTAATGGGACCGTCTATGTCCCAGAAAAATATTTTTATTTACAGACGGATCACTTTGAAACTTGGCACACATGTGCAAAACAGAAACCTTAGATTTTTTTGTTTGTGTAAATTAAAGAAAAAGTTGAAAGTCTTAAAAAAATGGCCAAAAAGAGGGTACTGAATAAAACTATCACCTAAGATTTTCAAGCTAAAACATCGCGACGCATATCATTTGATATGTAAAAACCATATCTATTGATTGATTGTAGCTTTTTTCAAAATTATGATTTTTGTGGGTAGGGGGGCATTTTCTTGTAAATTTTTCAATTTTTCCCCTCCACTCTTTACTTTCTTCAAAATATTTTCAAAACCATAATGAAATTAAAAAAAGCTTCAACAATCCTCTAGATCATTTCTTTGCAAATTGAATGGTATATCTCTTAATTCTGTAGCTTCATAACTGTAGGAGGAGACAGTTTCCCAGTGACAATAAGTGAGATGTTCAGAACGGCCGAAAAATGGCCGGCCGGTTGCACCGCACTAAACATAGGCATTTCCCGTAGCTATGATAGCAAAGTTATGTGTTCTTTCACTTAGAAATAAGGAAGCAATGCAGTGAACAACTGCATGAACACCTTCCCACATGACAGTTTGGGGTAACTAAGCTGAAGGCAGTCAGACCAGGCTTATATGTGTGCAGGCTCCGTTAATATTCGCAGTAGGGATTTGTGAAGGACTCAATGAAAGGTAACTCTTTCGGGATGTGTCAAGAATGCATAAATCAACATACAGAGATGATTTTGGTACTGTTGGATAGGTCAGAATTTCAGCTTCAAGATCAGCATGAAATCAGGAAAATCCAAAAATTTTCAATTTTGGACCCAGATGCTCCCCTTAACCAGTACAGATAGCATATTGGAAAGCAGAACCTGAAAGCTTGGAAAGGCCAGGAACTTTCCACTTTCATTCCATCATATACATATCCTATCTCTTTCCAGCTGTGATTGGTTGATGGGATTGTAAAGAGCTGTGATTGGTTGTGCCCAAAAGCCATGCCCCCAAATATGGTTTATGTACTCCAATTCTGGTTAACTTAATACTTGAACTAACTTGATTTAATACTTGACTCAAACTCAACCATTATTCATTACAAAAGGCCTAGAAGATTTCAAAAAATCCATTTAATCCTTTACCACCATATTGGACTTTCAAGTTGCCTTTAAAAAATCCTGTTCTCTAAAAATTTTACATTTTCTTTTATTTTTACCAAAAAATTGATACAAACAAAAATGTCTTACAAATCGGTTTTACATATGTGTACCAGGTTTCAAAGTGATCTGTCTGTAAATAACTGAAATAAAAATTCCAATTTCCAGTGGATATTTTCAATTTCTTGTGGAAATTTTATTTTGGTTATTTACAGACGGAACACTTTGAAACTTGCTAACACATGTGTAAAACACAAATCTGATACTTTCTTGTTTGTGCAAATTTAAAATAAATGAATGAGAATGTGAAATTCTTAGAAAATGACCAAAAAGGGGTACTGTAGAAATCTATCTCCTCCTAGGACTTATAAGCTACAACATCAAGACGCATATCATTCGATGTGAAAGGACCATATCTATCAATTGGTCGTAGTTTTTTCTTCAAAATTCTAACTTTAGTGGGTGGGGGAGGGGCATTTTTTGTAAATTTTTCAAAATTTGTTAAATTTCCTCCTATTTTACCTCCCCTTTTTTCAAAATACTTTCAAAACTATAATGAAATTGAAAAAAGCTACAACCAATCGCCAGAGCTTTTATTTGTAAATTGAATGGTATATCTCTAATTGCTGTAGCTCATAGCTCTAGGAGGAGATAGGTTTGCAGTGACAAAAGTGTGAATGTTCAGTAGAGTGCGACAAATCCCAAGCGACTCAAAATAGGCATTCAAGGTGGCAAGGAAACAAGACTAGATATTACTGGAGCTGAAATTCAGTCTAGGAAGGTGGGAACAATTGCATGAGCACCATCCCACACAACAGCAGCCGGGTAACTAATGAGCAGAGGCTTCAGACCATCTATTTATGTGCCCAGCCAGTAATTTTCACCTATCTTAAATGTGAAAAAACTCCACCACCCCTCAACTCTTTTGCAATCTGTCATGAATGTATAAATCAACATAGATATGATTTTGGTACCATTGGATAGGTCAGAATGACAGCTTTAAGATGAGCATAAAAACAGGAAAATCAGAATTTGCAATTCTTGACCCAGAAAATCAGGTGGTAAAGGGTACATAATAAATAAAATAAAAAATTTCAATCAAACAAGAGACAACTAAATAATTCTATAACAAATCTGAAGAACTATACAATTGAAACAGTTTGTCCACTATTCATTTTTCTTTTCCTTTGTAGTCAAGTCACCAGGCAGAGCACTGTATCTAAGGAAAGCTTTTTTATAAGTAAACTTCCTGTCTTAGAATTCTACCCTGTTTTAGGATGTTTACAGGTAGTCAGATACAGGCATGGAATATATCTACTTGGCAAGCCGCAACTGAATTTTTCAAGCTGTGGTTTTATGGGTTTGCCAGCCATGATTCCATTTCTTTGAGCTGTGAATTCCATATTGCGACCATGAACCCATGGCTGAAAATGTCCTACTTTTTTCTAAAATATCCTGGCTCTAATATCATAGAATTTTAGTAGGCATGAAATCTTGCGGCTCTAATGTCATGCATTTTTGTTAGATTGAAAAATTGCAGTTTGCAAACATGTTGTTTCATAAAAAATTTCAACTTCTGCAATGATGGCCCAATCCGCATTACTTGAATGTTCCAGCCAAATTTCCGGCAAAATATAAAAACAAGTCAACCCAAAATGCTTCCTTGAAGATCACATAGCTGCAGTCATGTCAGAGCGGTCAGACTGCATTATCAAGTGTTCAGTTGTCACTCAAGTGAAGCCAAATGTTTGTTTTGCTGCTCAACTGATTTAGGGTGAAATTAGAGATTTGGGGTAACACTTGCACAGACTTTGTAAATATGTTTGCAGCTAGTTCATGGCTTATAATGGTTGAGATATGGAATTCACAGCTCAAAGAAATGGAATCACAGCTGGCAAATCCTTAAAACCACAGCTCAAAAAATTCAGTCGTGGCTTGCCAAATAGATATATTCCATGCCTGCATGAAGCCATGTGTCTGTGCATGTGTTACCCCAAATCTTCAATTTTACCCTAAAACAGTCAAAAATCAAAGCTAACATTTGGCTTCACCTAAGAGGCAACAGAACACATGATAGTGCAGTCTGACCGCTCTGAGTCTGATGTGACCAGAGCTATGTGATCTTCAAGGCTTGTTGACTTGTTATTACATTTTGCAGGATATTTTGGCAGGACTGTTGAAGTAATGCAGATTGCGCCATCATTGCAATTTGTGGAATTTGACAATTTTATGAATGGACGTGTTTGCAAAGTTTGCAAAACAGGGTGACAATCTAATTTTGGTACCGTAAAATGGGATTACTTTGACTGGCGGAGTAACTTTGACCACTTTTCGTTTTTTTAACAAAAACCCCCAAAAATCAAAAACGATTCGACATAGAAAAATTTTGTCAATGGCCATCAAAGGCCTAATATTGAGGCTACGTAACACAATAGAAAGATTTAAAAAATTTGCAAATCTAATAGATTAAAAAATTAAAAATGTGACCCATGAAGAAAAGCTATTATTTAAAGCCTGTCAGAGTACCCCCTCCAATTATTTTATTTTTTTGGTAAAATAACTCAATGTTTTGATGCATTGTAGTAGAACTCTTCTAGTTACATATGCAAAATACAAATTTTAGAAAATAGTCATAGTTTGCAAATGGGGGGCGCCGCCCCCCAATGGGGTAACTTTGACCACCAAATGGCAGCCGTGATGGGGTAACATTGACCAGCTTGGAAATTAAGTTAAAATTACTATAGGTACCTATATAACATATTTTATGTTTGATACCGTACACATATTAATGTTTTTTCTTTATGTTTCAGACTCTACAGAGTCTTATATATGGTAATTTTAACTTAATTTCCAAACCGTGTTTCAGACTCTACAGAGTCTTATATATGGTAATTTTAACTTAATTTCCAAACCGGTCAATGTTACCCCGTCATGGCTGCCATTAGATGGTCATATTTTACCCATTTGGGGGCAGTGCCCCCCATTTGCAAACTATGACCCTTTCCTAAAATTTGTCTTTTGCATATGTAACTAGAAGAGTTCTACTACAATGCACCACAACCTGGAGTTATTTGGAGTTATTTTACCAAAAAATAAAATTGATTTTACCACCCAGTCAAAGAAACCCCAAGAGCTGGGGTAACAAAGACCATCACTTTTTTTGAAATTACATCAAAACTATTAGAGGCAGGAACCAGCAATTTATGGTGAGTAAAGCCTGTATTATAAAGCCAGTATAGACCTGTATTTTGCATGTTTCAATTTAAGTTTAACTTATCTAGTAAAAAAAAAAGTGGTCAAAGTTACCCCATTTTACGGTATTACTTTAGATTAAATGCATACAAAAAAAGGGTGTTTTTCTCAATTATATGTTTTTTGGGGTGTAGATAGAAAATCTGAAATCTGTTTTTGGCGGTTGGCATCGGAAAACCGATTTTTTTATATTTTTTCTATAGAAAACGACAATGGGGGACCCGTGGGGAACCGGGGGTTTTAGGGAGGAGGCTCTAATGCGTCAAAGAAAATTGGGCAAAAATTGGCCAAATTGGCAAAAAATCGGAAAAAATCTTACATTTTTTTTGACTGGAAATGATCTATATTGATCTGAGAATGACTGTAAACCTATGTAAAACCCAAAAATCGCACTAGGTTAGGTTAGGTTTGTTCCCTCCCCCCTAAAACCCCCGGTTCACCAGAGGTCCCCCTCCCCCATAGTTGTTTTCTATAGAAAATATATAAAAAATTGAAAAAAAATTGGTTTTCCAATGCTGACCACCAAAAATGGATTTCAGATTCTTTATCACATCCCAAGACCCAAAAAACATATAATTAAAAAAACACCCTATTTTTTGGATGCACTTAATCTAAAGTATTGCCCTAATTTTTTCCCTAGCTTATGTCTAGACCCGTTAACAGAATAAATTGTACGTTCATATTTTTCTTTCAATTTCCTGGGGCTACCAATATAATAGTTTGTTGTTCCCAAATAACAGTTCATAACTTCATTTTTTCAATCTTTACCCTTTTATTTAAAAAATCTATTGTCACATAGTCATACCAAAAAGCGTAATGTAAACACAGACATTGGTTCACTGCAAAGTCTGCATTCACTTAGCTCGCACTGCTGTCCGCGTCACTTGTAAACAATAAATGCAAAAAGGAACATCAACACTAATTTATGGACTTTGATTCAGTTGCTTGAATAAAAAATACGTCAAAATAAATACTTTTGAAAGAAAACATTGCGCATTTATCAGTTATTTATAACAAAAAGATAGGCTTCTAATCATGAAATGTTTCCCTATTTGTCTCACTAATTCAATTCTTTTGCGAATTGTGTTTGTTATCAAATTTTTGGTCAAGCTATTTCAGAAGTGAATCTCATTCAACCAGCAGTTCCAACTCAATATTATGTTTTAAAGAAAAGAAAAAATAGCGATTTTATTATTAATCCAAAGCATCACGCTGAATAACCTTGATTATGAATTAAATGAATACATAACTAATATTTAATATGCATCATATTAATCAGTCAATTGTTTTGTATAAACATGTATGTATATATAATTTTTATCCGATTTACAGTTTAATACTCACAATCCCGTTTGTCCTGTCCTGACTCCTGTAGGCTGTACCGCTGTAACAGTTGACCTTTGTCAGAGTTGAAAATAAAACTTCCTTTCTGGTTTTACTTTTAGTGATTAATTTGGGCTGCTGAAGAAACTCAAACTTCAAAGATCTAATTCCTAGCTTTTGAATATCTGGTAATGTTGTTTTGATTTTTAGTACATCAATGCAAAAGTTATGCAATTAACTTTTCTAAACTTTGACCGATGAGCCGCGTATGTTTTTTTTTTATAATTGGATTTGAAGGCTTCGAGTGCTTATGCACTGCCCAGCCTGATCTCTGTCATTAGTTGCAGATAAAAGGAAGAGACTTGGGCCAAGCCCCAAGCGAGAGAGCTCTGGGCAAGAATGGCTGCGGCATGCAAAAAAAGGTCAAAAGATCTTTTACATGCAGCAGAGATATGAACCTTCAAAAAGTAAGTTTGACATGCCAATTTCTTACAACATGCAAGCCCAGTCAAAGTAAGTCACTATGCTGAATGACAGTGGCATGCAGAGGTTCATCTATACATTAAAGTGCAACATGCATACTATTTAGACTAATAAGCAAGAACACGAGAAACATGCATGATTGGAACATGCAGTGAGGAAAAGAGAAAAAAATAAACTAAAAAAAAAGTTATAAAAAATAAATAAATAAAAGAGAAAACAAAGAACAAAAAAAAAAAATACCTCAGAGGATCAACATCAAGGGCGGCCACTTAATTATTATTTTTTCAGGTTACATCAGGGCAACCACTCCGCATTGCAGCAAATATTGCTGCAGATATGAAAATATCTGGTGACGCTGTTGGTGCACTCATGATGGGTGCACTCATGAAGGGTGCTCTTGGACCAGTGAATCTGGTACAATATAATAAGAAATGAGCTATATTGTCCTCAAATTGACATACTGTGCAAACTCCAGTTGCTGCCATTCCAAATCGAGCATGGTGAGCAGCTACACCAGCATGGCCAAGACTGAGGCGGGCTACGGCGCATTGTAATGGCCTGGCCAAGGAACTATAGTCAATATATGTTATACTATTGTCAAGGTCGTGTCTAAATTGGCCACAGCCAGTGTCAGCTACTTGGGTTTCCCAGTATCCATGCCAATGCCTGCTGAAGGCCTGGGATATTGCTTGCAGAGACTCTTCAAAAGAGAGTATGGAGCGGGAAGACCTATCTGCACTGTGTGCTAGATTTGCAGTCCGGTCTGCGACCTCATTTCCAGCAATCCCACTATGACCCCTCACCCAGCAGAAGGCTATGGTGCTCAGTCCTCTCTGGAGAAGTAGTGATTGTATCCTGAAGACTATTGCTGAGTAGTTGGGGCGTCGGGTGTTAAGGATCAAATGCAAAGAAGCTTTGGAGTCTGTAAAAATCACAACTTGATGGTTTTTCAGTTCCATCCAATTAAGTGCCATTTCCAAAGCCTTGAATATGGCAAACAACTCTGCACCCATCACCGTATGACTAGGAGACAGCAACCAGGCAGTAGCGGTCGAAAGCTGGGGAATGTAGACACCTGCAGAGACGGACCCAGCCTCTGTGCGGGATCCGTCAGTATAAATTGGGATATGTCCATGATAAAACTTGTCCATTCTATAGGCAATCATGGTTGAGAAATGGTTGTCACCACTGTGCAGAGTTAGGCCACTACCAGGGTCAAAGCATATCTGGTTTTGTAACGAGACCCAGGGAGGAATTGGTGAGAATGCTGAGGTTCTCACCTGTCGAGGCATAGTAATTCCAATGGACCGGAACAAGAAGCGCGCATGAGTGGCAAATGGCTGTGGGTTGTACTGGGCACCATTGGGGTCAAGTCCTAGCAAACTTGGTATTTTGGCTTGTGTAGGAGAGTAGGCGTAACGAAGACTCCATTTCATGAACAGGAAGCGGAAGTGGCGACGAAGTGGTGGAAGAAAGCATTCTGCCTCCAGGGATATAATTGGTGAGGTACGACGAGCACCCAGTATGAGGCAAAGTGCACTATTTTGTACACTGTCTAGCAGCTTCATGCTGGGAGAGGGTAGCTCACTTATGATGCTGCTACCATACTCCAGCTTGCTGCGTATAAATGCCACATAGACACGCCTTAATAGGTGAGCAGAAGCACCCCACTTTAGGGCACTCAGAGCCCTGAGAACATTCAGGCGCTTCTGGCAGTCTGCACGAACTGCTGACACATGAGCGGCAAAGTTCAACTTAGGGCAATCAAAGATCACTCCTAATACTCGCTTCTCCTGAGAGGTGATAGGTCGTCCATACATTCGGAGTACAATCTGTGGAGACGTGCGACTTCTGGAGTATAATTGATATGCGCACTTGTCAGGGTTTAGGATAAAATGCCACTTGTTGCACCACAAGGAAAACTGTGTGAGGTACAGTTGCATGTTCCTTTGCAATGACTGAAGAGAGGATGCTGAAGCAACCAACGTTAGGTCATCGGCATATCCTATGATGCGTACAACAGTGGAAGTGGGAACATCCGAAAGCATCACATTGAACAGAGCTGGGGACAACACAGCACCCTGCGGGACCCCTATTTTCACAGGCCTGAGCTCTGACAGTGTATCTCCAACTCTAACTCTTGAGGATCGATTCTCAAGGTATTTATGTAGCCAGACTAACAGTTGCTCAGAGACTTCCAGTTTACACTCAACTTATATAGCAAGCCTTGATGCTAAACACTGTCAAAGGCAGCTTGAAGGTCCAAGATACAACCACACAGTATAGGGGTTGCTTTACTGTACTCCTTATCTCATTCTTCAGCATGTGTAAGGCATCTAGAGTGCTACAACCTCTTCGGAATCCAAAATGTAGGGATGGTAGCAGGTTATTTTGCTCAAGGAAATATTCAAGTCTACATAGAACTAGGCGCTCCATCAGTTTCCCTATACAGGGAAGGAGGGTGATGGGGCGATAGCTGGCCAGCTGGGTTAGGTCTTTACCTGGTTTTAAGATGGGGCAGGTGAAACCTTGCTTCCAGCTCTCGGGCACTGATCCGGAGCTCCAGCATTTGTTAAAAATATCCAGAAGCGCAAGTTTGACTGGGGATGGTAGTTTTTGAAGAAACACATTCATCACATTGTCATGGCCTGGAGCAGTATTCTTTAGAGCCTGGAGAGCCAAGTTCAACTCGCCTGGTGTGAAAGGTTCAGAGTCAAAATGAGTGAGTTGGGACAGCTTGGTGTTAGCTGCCCTGACTTCCTGGGAAGGAACCAGAGCTTCATAAAAAGGAAACCAGTGGTGACTGAATGCAGATGCTTTCCCAAAATCATCTGACATGGGAAAGTTTGAGAGAGGTGGGGTAGGCATGTATGGGAGAGTTTTGCCTTGTATGCTTCGAATCTTAGACCAAGTTGCCTTTGTGGTGGTAGTGGCTGATAAAGTGCTAACAAACTGCTCCCAGCTAGCCCTCTGCTTCCGCAACTTGAGCCAGCGTGCCGTAGCTTCAAGTCGTTTGAACTCTATGAGGTTAGATGGGGAGGGTGATTGCCAGAGTCTGGTCTTAGCAAGCCTTCTCTTTGAGACTGCCTCGGCACATTCTGCATTCCACCACGGTGTGGAGAAACGAAAGTGACGAACCCCACTAGAGCGTGGTATGGCTCCTTGCGCAGCAGAGACTATACGGTTTGTCAATTGTGTGCACATAATTTCTGCTGATTGCTCACTTGCATCTGGAGGTCCATTGCTGTCCAGGGCTGATAAATACTTAGCCCAGTCAGCTGCATACAATTTCCACCTTTTTGGTATTGTTTCTGTGGCTCGGTCTACTGATATGCCAACTGTACAGCAGACTGGAAAGTGATCGCTTCCAAGGTCTCTCTCTCTACATAATGAGGAGCATGAGAGAAGGTTGGGTGATAAGATAAACAAGTCTAAGCAGGATGTGGAGCCAGTTCTATTGTCAATGTAGGTTTGAAAAGAAGAGTCATTTAAAACACCCAAGTTCAGAGTGTCCACCGCTGCCTCTAGTGACCTGCCAGTCTGGTTGTAGCGGCCCCGCATGTCCCACACTGGCGAGTGGGCATTAAAGTCACCTGTCAAGATGCAGGGGGGCCTAAACTGCTCAAAGCATGAGAGGCACTCAGCTTTTGAGATATTGGCTCATGGATTGTAAAAATTTCCAATGCTTACTGAGCCTAGAGATGATTGGACTTGGATAGCCTGGATTTCCAGACTACCCACTGGAAAGGGGCTCACTTGCAAAGTATGAGCAGATAGGTCACACCGCACTAGTATGGCTAATCCTCCCCTAGGGGCCCTCAACCTGTGAGACCAAAAACATTGGTATCCCACAAAACGTGGTTCCGCATTCTTAAGCCAGGTCTCACAGAGACAGACTACGTCTGGCTTCTGGGAATAAAGAAAAATTTTGAATTCTGTCAATTTGTTGTGTAGACCATGGCAATTGAATCGAACAACAAGGCGCTGCTCCATAAGTGGGGCATGCCTAATCCGACCAGAGGTACAAGTTGAGGGAAACATTTTGCAGTTTTTGTTGCCTTGACCACGACTCTGTGCTCTCTTGGATGAGCTGCTGGCTCCCTGGTGACTCTTTCTTTGCTGCAATACACTCTGTCTCTTACTTTTAGGGGGGCAATTTACTGTTTGATTTTCAGGTGGAGCAGTGGTCTGTATGATGGCTGTCTCTTATACACATCTAGATGTGTATAAGAGACAGGACGTATTTAAGTCTCAAAGCATAATATTCTTCCTATAAAAACAGTTATTCACTATTTGGTAGAGCCATGTCAACTGTCAAATTTGACACATTTTTCAATGATCTCACCACGTGGCATGCATTGTCTCTCTTTGGATCTCAATATTTTTCCC
The DNA here is from genome assembly GCF_000764305.2 of Hyalella azteca. Lineage (NCBI taxonomy): Eukaryota > Metazoa > Arthropoda > Malacostraca > Amphipoda > Hyalellidae > Hyalella > Hyalella azteca. The sequence continues at coordinate 266,064 of NW_025938787.1, read as the reverse complement.
GCTAGATGGCCAAGACCTAGTGTTTTTGCAGTATTTCGACACGCAAATGTATGACGTCACCATTTCAACCATCAATGAACGCATGGAACTAAAACAAAGCTTAATATAAAACAAAAACTAGAGAAGTGACGGAATTACCTACGATGTCGGAATATACTGCGTTTACCCTAATAAAAATAACTAACAAAAATATATGAATTAAGTAGCAAACAAAAAGTAAATTAGGAAAACTAAACAGAACGTATGAATAGGCTATGTGATTTTGGCTACAAATAAGGCCCACAGAAAAGCAATTATCGAATGCCAAGTCTCCTCAATTGTCAGGGAAAACGATCAATTAGCATCAAGTACCCCAAGAACAGAGCAGCTAATAACACACGTCCGCCCGACAGCAAAGCCCGCAACGAAATTGCCGCGTATGTTGACGCCCTCGTGGATAAAATTTGAATGCAGGATTACATAGATTCTCATGCGAACAATTGATCCGTGTAAGAAAGCGGCGCAAGTAATTCCGTAATTTTTAACTGCAACCATTTCCAATTCCAAGAAATGAAAATAGTGCACAATGAAGGGAAGGCTTAAAAAAATATCATTATTAACAAAAAGATTCACTCCGTGCCATATGACGATCCTCAGAACAGTTCTACACTTTTAAACCTCTTGCCGCGTGCCTTTTACAAATTACATTCACATTTCGCTTGTCTTGTCAGTTTGCTCTTAATATTCGGAATCACAATTTTTTCCGCGGCAGTAAATGGATGTCTTGTTCGTCACTAGAGAAGTTTGGCGCCACATTCGTTTGATGTTCTTTTCGCCACTGTGACTTGCTGACGCCTGGACTGAAAGAGGTGTGTCTATACTCTATTGTAGGCAAAGAAAAACGTAAAACTTCAAGATTGAGCCTTAGTACACACTACACAGTACTACACACTCACTCCTATGCCAGCATGGACTAACTTTCACCCATGATCTTTTTCAAATTTTTATTGTAAGAGTTGAGGGAAAAGGGATATCGTTTGCATGCCATTTTTGAAATCTGTGAAATTGTGAAACAATCATTTTCAAATTTCAATTATAGTAACATGCAAGAATTTGCCTAAAATGCATGTTGCCTGATATTCCAGAATTCAGTATAGAATTCTTGGATTGGTTGTGTTAAGTTCAATGTTGAATATTTAGTAAAATTACATTATTGTATACGTATGAATCATGAAATATTTTTTTCTTTATATTTAAGTAGGGTAAATTCACCATATTAAAACACTGTAGGTACCGTAAAATGGGGTAACTTAGACCGGCGGGGTAACTTAGACCACTTTTCATTTTTTTAATAAAAACCCCCACAACTCAAAAACTATTTGACATTTGATTTTACCACCCAGTCTAAGTTACCCCAAGAGCTGGGGTAACAAAGACCACCACTTTTTTTGAAATTACATAAAGACTATGAGAGGCAGGAGCCAGCAATTTATGGCGAGTGAAGCTAGAGTATAGACCTGTATTTTGCATGTTTCAATTCAAGTTTAATTTAGCTAGTAAAAAAATGGCATCATTTATAAAAATGAAAGTGGTCTAAGTTACCCCATTTTACGGTAATTCCAACACCCCTCAACTTTTTCCTTTATATTAACTATTAAGCTTGGTCCTGCTTGGTCTTAGTTCCACTTCCAACTTTCCAAGCATGCGTACATATTTGGTTGACATAAGTCTTAGTGGCAAACCAGAGCTTTTTTGGAATCAGTTCATTTTTAATTTCCCCAAAAACTCAAGATTTAAACCAATTTCTTAAGTATGATAATGCTGGTATCCATACTTTACTGGTCTACTTATAGGACTCAAAAATGAACTTGAGAAAGTCTAAAAAATTCTCTGCTTTGTCACTATGTATAAATGGTTGAAAACTTGAAATAGTGATGTCATACTATTGCGCGCAACATTTCCGCAAAACACTAGGTCTAGTGGAAAAATGTTAAGATCCGCAGAGCGAAAGTCCAAGTCAGCTACTGTCCTACTGAGAACTTCAAGTCATAGTGGCTAACCAGAGATTTTTTAGAATCAGTTCATTTTTAATTTCCTCATTTACCAAGATTTAAACCAATTTCTTATGTATGATTATGCTTGTATCCAGGATACTTTACTGGTCTACTTATAGGACTCAAAAAAAAAAACTTGAGGGAGAGTCTAAAAAACTCTCTGCTTTGCCACTATGACCAGAGCTTTTTTTAGAATCTGTTCATTTTTAATTTTCTCATTTACTCAAGCCTACTGACAATAACAGTACCTATATGGATCATAATGGATGGCTAAAAAGGGCACTTATTGCCTTCAATAATGACCAACAGGCCAAGGTGGTGTTTCCCACTTAGGGATTTTTGGGTAAACAATTATTAAACACAGCTTTGTAAAGTTTAAATGGAGCAAGGTAATGAGCTAAATATTGACCATTTAACTTGCTTCAATATACAAAAACACTTCAAGAATGCAGATCTCCTAAACATTGAAGAGTCACATAACAGATAGGTAGCTGATAGCACAGTGCACAGCACTATCAATAGATCTACTAGTTTTATGTCCTATAAATCTACCAGACTCTACCTTCTACACACACCGACTAGTAGTGACTGAGTGACTGACTGCACTGTTCCCATTTACAGCAATCCCTTGATTAGCATGGTTTTGAATACCGCGGTTTTGATTAACGCGGAAAAAAAATTTGCGACCTACCCTTAATCTACGCAGTGCCAGTTTTGATTAGCGTGACTTTTTTTTCACAATGCATCATTTTCCCGCCTCTAGCCAGAGGTGTTACGTTCGTAACAAAAGTGTTACTTTTTGCTTATTAGATCTTATGTTGTTACTTTTATTACGACTTTTGGAAAAATTCGCCAAATGTTGTTACTTTATGAATTTCAGCCAATAATTCTTTAAATAAGGTCCCGTTCCGTAGGCACTCGTGCTGACTACAGAGTCAATTTAACCGCGCCTTGCCGCCTTGTCTCGTTCATAACTCGAATGATCGAGTTCGGCAACGTTCGCCGATAAGTGCGCCATGCCGGTGCTCTAGCCCTTTAAGCCCTGGTGTGACGAATTCGTCACACAGAAAATAAAAGCTTCTACCGAGAGTAATTACATGTTTGGAGTCTAGCCGCGAGTGTGACGGTAGTGTCACATGTTGTGAACTCGTTCGAATGACATTCAATGGAGTAGGCGCGTTGCTACTGCCAGTTTAACACAAAGACTGCGCGTGATCTGAAAAGTAATTCAGATTGTTTTTTCACTTTTGAAACATAATTCAGTGCGTAAAGGGCTAGTTACTCGTTAGCCTTCAACTGGTCAAGATC